>NC_134694.1:114346737-114547955 GCF_050947455.1 Rhinoderma darwinii | reverse complement strand
CATGATCAGGGATGTTAGGAAGGGAAGGAGTTAAGGAGTTAGGGGTGTGTTTAGGAGGGGGCGGATGTGAGGGGGGGCGAGGTCAGTTTACTTAAGGGTAGGAGAGGGAAAGGCGTCGCCATCTTTAGTAACAGCTCAGGGAAGCTTGCAGCAGCACAGGGAAGCTGGTGATCTTTAGTTAACAGCACAGGGAAGATTGCAGCAGCACAGGGAAGTTTGTCCAGTACTTTATAATGGATGCACTACTTACCCAGCTCCGTGTTTGGATCTGGGGCGCAGGCGGTGCCGTCCTCTCCTCCCCGGCGGCGGTCACGTCGCACGAGGCCTCCGGAGAGGTTGAGCCCGGAAGTGATGCCACGAGCCAGGCGCAGGGTAAGGAGCCCCACGAGGGACCCTCCAGGCCGGGCCCCTCGCTCGGCTGCCGTGAGCAGGACGGCCTGGTCTGAGAGGAATCCTGGAAGCCGGCCTGGCTCAGCGGAGGTGGTAGGGCAGGCACCCATGCATCCGGGACCTCCCTCTGCCTCCAGACGACGGGATCCAGGACTTGCGGTGGGCCGTGCTGGCGATGCTCCAGTCGGGCGGCCCACCTGTACCCAGGATGGTGCAACCAATTCCAGGCGTGTGCCACGGTCGGTGGTGACACGGCGGGCAGGAGGGCGGCTACCTGCGGGCCGCGGGGTGGTCGAGCCTCCCCAACAGACGGGCGGAGAGGCCCAGTTCATTGGCGCAGTTAAGGAGCGCTCCATCAGAAGGTCGGGGATGTCATGCGTGCGGCGCTTGTCCTGGCCCGTCTGGGCAGGATGAAGTGGACGACCGTGAGTTCGGTGACCAAGAGGGACGTCTGGATGGATCCTTCGCCCCGGCTGGTGGGGACACAGCACCTGCGCAGCCCGGTGAGTCGCTGTCTCCTACTTTTTCATTGCCTGCTGTATTTCGGTCCCCAGGGGTAGGGGGTGGGGGTTCACTTTTGCCTACGGGATTGCCGGGGTGTAGCGGGGGGATTACAGGAAGTACGGGTGGTGGGGGTGAGATTCAGGAATTGTTGTGTTGTGTGCGTGACCTTTTGGCGCGATGCGGAGGGGGGGCGATAGGTTCCCCGTCCCCGGTTGCAGCTTGGGTGGGGCCGTCGGGGCCTGCAGTGGTGGATAGCACGCTATGGGGAGCTGGGGTGGTGTCTAGGGAATCGGGCGTGGCAGTGTCGGTGCAGACAGAAAAGGATGTGGCAGTGGATGAGGTGCGGTTGGATGATAAGGCGAAGGGCGAGGTCTATGTTTGTTTTGAGGGCCCATTGGGGGCGCATCTGAAACCCGAAGTAAGGGAAAAGATATGGAGGGATGAATATGTGGAAATTTTTTCATTGTTGCCGTTGGAGAAGTTCAATTTAGATAAAGGGAAGTGGTTGGAAAGCAAGAAGGAGAAGGAGGAAAAACGTCGGTATCGATTGATTCCCCAAACTTTTGTTAATTGGTTGCAGGCGTTTGCTATTTTGGCAAGCGTAATTGGACAGAAGACGCCGGAGCATTGTTCCGGCCTCTTCTGTTATATGGATGCTATCGGAGAGGCTCATCGAGTTTACGGCGGGCAGACGTGGCTGCGCTATGATGAGCAGTTCCGGCAGCGGAAGGCAGTGAGACCTGACATTAGGTGGGATAACAAAGACATAGGGTTATGGTTGCGGGTCATGGCTCCAGTGCGTTTTGGCCAGTCCTTTCAAGGGGGTGGGGCCGGGGTGGCCGGCCCCTCATTGCCTTCGGGGGGGGGGGGGGGAGGGGGGGGACAGGAGGAAAATCCGGGTTCTGCTGGCAGTTTAATGAGGGCCAGTGTAAGTTCGGATCGGGTTGTAAGTTCAAACATAGCTGCTCCTCCTGCGGGGGGATCTCTCACGGAGCGGTTAAATGTTTTCGGAAGGGAAAAGGACGAGGGGCCGGGGGCGCTAGTCAAGGGCCGGACACCGGTGAGGTGGGAAGACATGGAGCCCTTTCTAAATAGGTACCCTGATAGGTCCAGGGCAAGTTTGTTGTTGGATGGTTTTCGGGTTGGTTTCCGGAACCCTGCCCCTGCTCACAAGGTGCCGTTTACCTTGCGTAGTTTGCGTTCAGCGTTGCAGTATCCAGGGGTAGTAGGGGATAAGTTGCGGAAGGAGGTGGAGTTGGGGCGCATGGCAGGTCCGTTTGAGAGTTGCCCTTTACCGGAGCTGGTGGTGTCACCACTGGGGGTGGTGCCTAAGAAGGAGCCGAATAAGTTTAGGCTCATACATCATTTATCTTACCCGAGGGGGCGATCGGTTAATGATGGGATTTCTCCAGAACTTTGCTCGGTGGCTTACCAGTCGTTTGATGCGGCAGTTGCGTGGGTGCGCCGCTATGGTGTGGGTGCATTAATGGCAAAAACGGATATTGAGTCGGCCTTTCGCCTCCTCCCTGTGCATCCTGACAGCATACGGCTGTTAGGATGTTATTGGGACGGGGCTTATTTTGTGGATCGCTGCCTCCCTATGGGGTGTTCTATTTCCTGTGCCTATTTTGAGGCTTTTAGTTCTTTCCTGGAGTGGGTGGTTTGCGATGTTGCGGGGGTCTCGTCGGTCATACATTACTTGGATGATTTCCTGTGTGTTGGTCCAGGCGGGTCTTCGGTTGGTGCTACGTTGTTGAACATGATAGAGTGGGTGGCAAAGAGGTTCGGTGTGCCTTTGGCCCAGGACAAAACGGAAGGACCTAGCTCCTGTCTGGTCTTTTTAGGAATCACCATTGATTCTTTGAGGATGGAGTGTCGGCTCCCGCAAGATAAATTGGTAGCGTTACGGGCGGAGGTGGACCGGGCTAGACATTTGCGTAAGATCACGTTACGTGCATTACAGTCATTATTGGGTAAGCTTAACTTTGCTTGCAGGATTATGCCCATGGGCCGGATTTTCAGCAGGCGGCTGTCGGGAGCGACGGCTGGGGTGACAGCCCCTCATCATTTCATTCGTCTGACACAGGCGCTGAGGGCAGATTTGGCAGTTTGGTTTGAGTTTTTGCATCGTTATAATGGGAGGTCCTTGATCATGGCCCCGGTGGTTGACAGCGTAGATTGGGAGCTGTTTACAGATGCTGCGGGGGGCGTGGGATTTGGGGCTTACTGCAAGGGTCAGTGGTGCGCGGCGCGGTGGCCTGAGGAATGGGCGGAGTTGGGTTTGGTGAAGAACCTGGCATTCCTAGAGCTGTTTCCCATAGTAGTGGCGGTGGAAATTTGGAGTGAGAGGTTTCGGGACAGCAAGGTACGGTTCCATTGTGACAACTTGGGCGTGGTGGGGGCTATTAACAACGTGTCAGCGTCATCCCCCCCGGTCGTCCGGCTGTTGAGGCACCTGGTTTTACGTTGCTTGTCTTTGAACGCTTGGGTTGTGGCGGTTCATGTGCCAGGGATCAAAAATGACATCGCAGATTCTCTTTCTCGCTTGCAGTGGGAGCGGTTCAGGATGGTGGCTCCGGACGCGGAGGAGGACGGGATCGCTTGCCCGGAATGGTTGTGGGGGCTGGGTTACGAGCCGCAGGAGGTTTGATTCAGGCTTCGCTTGCGCAGGGTACTTGGGCTGCTTATGATTCGGCGTGGCGGGAGTGGGAGAGTTGGTTGGCAGTTCTGGAGGGTGTAGTGACGGATGATGATCGGGTGGTGGCGTTGTTAGTCTTTCTGGGGCAAGTCTCTATCGCGGGCTGGTCAGTGTCCAAGGTAAATCGTTTTGTGGCAGCCCTGGCTTTTGGTTTTAAGGTCCGGGGGTACACAGATGTTACAAAAAGTTTTTTGGTTGGCCAGGCCCTGAGGGGGTACAGGAGAGGGAGGATGTTGCCGGATCGGCGGCGCCCTGTCTCGTTTATGTTGTTGGAACAGTTGTGGGGGGTGTTGTGTGACATTTGTTTTTCCAGCTACAAGGTGACCCTGTATAGGTTGGCATTCTCGTGGGCATTTTTTGGGGCCCTGAGGGTCGGGGAGCTGGTGGCTCCCAGCACAAGGAGACCTGGGGGGTTGAGAATGGAAGATGTGTTGGTAACGGATCGGAGTGTGGAATTCTGGATCCGGCGGTCTAAGACGGATCAAGGGGGTCGGGGTAAGAGAGTGGTGTTGGGGGTGGCCAAGGGGGTCAGGATGTGCCCAGTCGCCTGCTTTGCGGGGTTCAGAGAGGTCTCAACGGTGCGTAGGGGACAGTTGTTGTGTCATGAGGATGGGTCCTTTATGTCCCGGTATCAGTTTACGTGGGTTTTTCGTAGGTGTCTGCGGAAGTTGGGACTGGAGGAGGCGTTGTTTTCCCCCCATTCTTTTCGGATTGGGGCAGCGACGGAGGCGGTGGCATGGGGGTTGGGTGAGGAAGTGGTAAAGCAGATAGGTCGATGGGATTCCCGCCGCTTCCAGCTGTATGTGCGCCCTCAGTTTATAT
Organism: Rhinoderma darwinii; assembly: GCF_050947455.1. Taxonomy (NCBI): domain Eukaryota; kingdom Metazoa; phylum Chordata; class Amphibia; order Anura; family Rhinodermatidae; genus Rhinoderma; species Rhinoderma darwinii. The sequence continues at coordinate 114,543,541 of NC_134694.1, read as the reverse complement.
GATAGTCCAGTCGTAATCCCTCCTTCTCTACACTCCCTCCAGGTCCCCTCATCGTTTTTCTCTCCTCCTCCATGTTTCGCTTGCATCCTTACTCGTTTTGTTAATCAGTGGTTTTATTTTTCAGGACCAGCGGGGCGATTGGTGTGGATCGTCGGGCATTCCTACGTTCATTGGGGGGCGGAGCGGGCGGATGTTCGTCCAGACGGGCGGCAGTTGGGTTTTCGGCGGGAGGATGTAGTCGTGCGGTGGCTGGGGAGTAGGGGGATGCTGTGGAGTCGGGTGTTGCCGGACGTGCATCGGTTTGCGCTGATGGACAGGGCCCCGGATGTCTTGGTGTTGCATGTCGGGGGTAACGATTTGGGTAGTCGTCCTTTTCGGGAATTGATCAGGGATATAAAATACGATCTACTCAGGTTATGGTCCGGCTATTAAGGTGGTGTGGTCAGAGATTGTCCCGCGGAAGGTTTGGCGGCATGCTAGATCGGTGCAGCGGTTGAATAAAGCCAGGGTTAAGGTTAATCGGGCAGTTTCGGGTTTCGTGGTGAGAAACGGGGGGGTCTTCGTGCGTCATTATGACTTCGAGGATGGCCAGGGTAATTATTGGCTAGGTGATGGTGTGTACCTGATGGCCGTGGGGATCGACCTGTGGACTCTGCGCCTGCAGGAAGGTATCGAAAGGGCCCTCTCGTTGGGTGGGGGCTCGCATACTTAAAGGTGTCTAAGTATGTTCGTGTGGCGGATTGGGGGTCCTTGGAGTTGGTGGTAAATTACTGTGGGGGGGGGGATTCATAGGGGGTATGGTCCCTCCCCAATTTATTATGGTTGGTAGTCTGCTCAATTTGGGCTCCTGCTGGGTGGTGTCCCGAGGAGTGGTCAATTTGGGCTCCTGCTGGGTGGTGTCCCGAGGAGTGGTCAATTTGGGCTCCCGCTGGGTGGTGTCCCGGGGAGTGGTTGCGGTTGAGGTCAGCCAACTGCAGGTATAACGGTGCCCCTGAGCCAGTAGGGTGACGGCTGGGAGAAAAATACTATGCAGGTGGGCTGTTTCGTGACAGACTTTTGTAGCTCCAAGGACTCCCCTTCCATTGTTATTATTATTTGTAAATTGGTGTTCTTGATGTTTGTTTGTAAATAAAATGGCTGCTGTGGCCAAATTTATCCAACCCAAGTGTCTGAGTCTTATTAGAGGGACAGGGGGTTTGGAAAAAGGTATGGCCATTAATGGGGAAGGTGAGTAGGTGAAGCCACTTCCCCCCGGTAGGAGTGTACGCACTCTACAGTCCCCTGATCAAGTACAGGCTGGACCCGGCAGAATGCCATAGGGGGAGGCCACCATGATCAGGGATGTTAGGAAGGGAAGGAGTTAAGGAGTTAGGGGTGTGTTTAGGAGGGGGCGGATGTGAGGGGGGGCGAGGTCAGTTTACTTAAGGGTAGGAGAGGGAAAGGCGTCGCCATCTTTAGTAACAGCTCAGGGAAGCTTGTCCCACCCTCCCTCCCAAAATGATGTGTTCATCTGTGTGACTATTTTGGTATTTCGCTTTGTTGCTCGTTGTTTTTGTTTTTCCGCAGGTACCGGAGGATGCTGTGGAACAGTTTTGCAATGTCGCAGCAGTTGTATGGCGGATTGGGGGTCCTTGGAGTTGGTGGTAAATTACTGTGGGGGGGGGGATTCATAGGGGGTATGGTCCCTCCCCAATTTATTATGGTTGGTAGTCTGCTCAATTTGGGCTCCTGCTGGGTGGTGTCCCGAGGAGTGGTCAATTTGGGCTCCTGCTGGGTGGTGTCCCGAGGAGTGGTCAATTTGGGCTCCCGCTGGGTGGTGTCCCGGGGAGTGGTTGCGGTTGAGGTCAGCCAACTGCAGGTATAACGGTGCCCCTGAGCCAGTAGGGTGACGGCTGGGAGAAAAATACTATGCAGGTGGGCTGTTTCGTGACAGACTTTTGTAGCTCCAAGGACTCCCCTTCCATTGTTATTATTATTTGTAAATTGGTGTTCTTGATGTTTGTTTGTAAATAAAATGGCTGCTGTGGCCAAATTTATCCAACCCAAGTGTCTGAGTCTTATTAGAGGGACAGGGGGTTTGGAAAAAGGTATGGCCATTAATGGGGAAGGTGAGTAGGTGAAGCCACTTCCCCCCGGTAGGAGTGTACGCACTCTACAGTCCCCTGATCAAGTGCAAGCAGTGCAAGGATAGACAAAAATGCCTGTAACTACTCCAAGTGATTAGTGCCTTGGAAAAACGGCATAAAGCCAAATTCGGTCCGATAGATGCACTTACCCATGTATGGGAGATTTAGTGTGACCCAGAGGTGTGGAAGAGCGCTCTTCTCTGTCTCTGTCATTTAGTGTATTTTATGTTATCAATAAAGATGTTTAATTCTTTCATATGTTGATATGTATGGACTCCTTTTTCTCTAGTTTATTACTATATACACACTACTTTACACTGTATACACACTACACTGTATACACACTACTATGCACAATTTATATAGTAGAATCCTCTTACGTAGCACATTACACACTACACTATATACACATTACACACTACACTACTATACACATTACACACTACACTATATACGCACTACACTACTATACACATTACACACTACACTATATACACATTACACACTACACTACTATACACATTACACACTACACTATATACACACTACACTACTATACACATTACACACTACACTATATACACACTACACTACTATACACATTACACACTACACTATATACACACTACGCTATATACACACTACACTATATACACACTACACTATATACACACTACACTATATACACATACTACACTATATACACACTACACTATATACACATTACACACTACACTATATGCACACTACACTACTATACACACTACACTATATACACACTACACTATATACACATTACACACTACACTGTATACACACTACACTACTATACACATTACACACTACACTATATGCACACTACACTATATGCACATTACACACTACACTATATACACACTGCTATACACAATTTATATAGTACAATCCTCTTACGTAGCACATTACATAGCACAATATTGGGGTAACACATTGTAACAATTACAATAGACCGTGTGGTACAGACAAATGTAACAGTGATTACCAGATGCCTTGTTCATAAGAGTTTACAATCTATAAGGAATAGGTAATACGAGAGGTCAGGGGATGGAGTCCACGGCTCTAGACATGTGAGGTTGGGGCAGTATTGGAGTACCAGTTGGGGGGTCTGTAGGTCCGGTGATATGCTTGTTGGTAAGTTTTCAGCGAGGGTTTAAAGGTTTGGAGAGTGTCGGATGGGACATTCAGGAGAGAGGGGAGACATGAGGGAGGGAGGTCTTGTATCCTGGAGTGGAGGAGGTTATGAGAGTAGTAGAGAGGAGGTTGTCATTGGCAGGGTGCAGGTTGTGTGTGGGGTGGTATCTGTGAATTAGAGATAAAATGTAGGACACAGCAGAATGGGGTCGTGTTTTGTAGGTTAGGGTGAGGATTATGAATTGGATTATTTGTGTGATGGGCGAGTGAAGGGGCTGACAGAGGGGGTAACCTTAGAGGAACGGGAGGAGAGGTAGATGAGTCGTGAATTAAAGGGAATATGTCGCAAAGGAAAACCTTTTTTTTTAGTAAGTTACTTATTTTTATTTGTTTTAATTATTTGACATTTTTCCATGTTAGCCACCAGAGGGAGCACTTCCCAGAATTACAGCAAAATGAATAAGACAAAGCAGCCTGACTTACAGCAGCTGTAAATGTGGGAGGGATGTAAAAAGTGCCAAATGTTCTCATAGTCGATAGGAGTCCAAAAAACGTGCAAAAAGGCGTAAAAATAAACACCTAAAAAAGCGCGTGTATTTTAAAAAGTGCTTCACAAGAAACGCTTGTGTATTTGACACATTTACACTTTCGTTTTTTTGAGCGCTGTGTGAACATGCCTTAAGGCTTTATTTAGACTAACGTAAATATCGTCCATGTGACAGGCGTTTTTTTACTGGCATCGCACGGACGCATGTATTTCAGTGGGGCTGTTCACGCGGCCGTTGTTTTATCGGACTGTGTGAAGGGCCTGTAAAAAAAATTTGATATATCCTATTTTTGTCAGTTTTCACGGATCCCTAAATATACTCAAGTCTATGAGGATCTGTAAAAACAGGTCCCGCCCAGGCGCGAGTCGTTCGTCTCCATAAAGCCTAAAGGAATCATTTTTCACTGACCTCTAGTTTCTATTGCGGCGCAGGGGAGGAGACTGCTGTACTTTTTTACAATTATTTATTTGAATTTTTAAAAAAAGACAAAACCACGTGACCCCCTGTTTTCATAACCAACCAGACGCAACACAGCAGCAGCCGAGCATTACCCGGGTGGGAAGAGTCACTGTTTTTAGCCCTTCCCAGCCTAATAATACCAGCCTGCGGCCACCCCAGTGCCCAACCATCACTACAGATGGTCGGGTACTGGATTGTTCCTGGCTCTTCCCGGTACCCCTGGTGGCGGTGGATATCGGGGTAATATTGTGGGGTTAGTGCTAGACTTTTTACTGGCTCACACTAAGCTCCACCTCAGTAATGAAAGAGGCTCTGTCACCAGATTTTGCAACCCCTATCTGCTATTGCAGCAGATCGGCGCTGCAATGTAGATTACAGTAACGTTTTTATTTTTAAAAAACGAGCATTTTTGGCCAAGTTATGACCATTTTTGTAGTTATGCAAATGAGGCTTTCAAAAGTCCAAGTGGGTGTGTTTAAAAGTAAAAGTCCAACTGGGCGTGTTGAAAAGTAAAAGTACAACTGGGCGTGTATTATGTGCGTACATCGGGGCGTTTTTACTACTTTTACTAGCTGGGCGTTCTGACGAGAAGTATCATCCACTTCTCTTCAGAACGCCCAGCTTCTGGCAGTGCAGACACAGCCGTGTTCTCCAGAGATCACGCTGTGACGTCACTCACAGGTCCTGCATCGTGTCAGACGAGCGAGGACACATCGGCACCAGAGGCTACAGTTGATTCTGCAGCAGCATCAGCGTTTGCAGGTAAGTAGCTACATCGACTTACCTGCAAACGCCGATGCTGCTGCAGAATCAACTGAAGCCTCTGGTGCCGGTGTCCTCGCTCGTCTGACACGATGCAGGACCTGTGAGTGACGTCACAGATCTGCACTGCCAGAAGCTGGGCGTTCTGAAGAGAAGTGGATGATACTTCTCATCAGAACGCCCAGCTAGTAAAAGTAGTAAACACGCCCCGATGTACGCACATAATACACGCCCACTTGGACTTTTGCAAGCCTCATTTGCATAACTACAAAAATGGTCATAACTTGGCCAAAAATGCTCGTTTTTTAAAAATAAAAACGTTACTGTAATCTACATTGCAGCGCCGATCTGCTGCAATAGCAGATAGGGGTTGCAAAATCTGGTGACAGAGCCTCTTTAACTTCGTCAAACAAACAACTGATATTACTAAGGCGCTAATAAAGTATTAAAACAGACACAGAGACCTAAGAAAACAAGACCCTCATTGACCATTTTATTTCAAATAAAAAATAAAAAAACATAGATCATCGAAGTAGTCCAACAAATCTACGACTTAGTCCAAACTGTGCAGCAGAACCTGCAAAACCCAAAAATACATATAGTTAGTAATATGCGCTTCTCCTTCATTCATTGCCGCTGCTCCTTCATTCATTGCCGCTGCTCCTTCATTCATTGCCGCTGCTGGGAATTGCGGTGTAGCTAGACGGCGATTCACAGTAGGAGCGGGGACTGACTGGGAAGCAGCGGCGTACTAGCGCCACTGATCCTTCAAAGCCGCCGATCAGCTGTTTAGTGGTGGTTCACAGTATAACAGCCTTATCCTAATATGCTGCTGCACCCTTCAGTCCCCGCTCCCACTATAAATCCTAGTGGTGATTCACAGTATTACAAGTCTTCTCTCATTCTGAATAGGAGGAGGCTGTAATACTGTGAACCGCCGCTGCACAGCGATTCACAGTAGGAGCGGGGACTGAAGGGTGCAGCGGTGTATTAGAGCCGCTGTTCCTTCAAAACATAAATTGCCGTGTGGTCCTGCATTCACAGCAGGCAGGGCCCGGCAATTATTTTGAATTAGAGGCCGCTCCTGAAATGACTGCGGGGGCTGCCGCTCTTCAATACAACGGCGCCTCTTTAATCAAGGGTCACGGTGCGCTGCGTATGCCACAGGGCATGTGCACAGTAAGGGTATGTTCACACGGCAGCGTCCGTAACGGCTGAAATTACGGGGCTGTTTTCAGGAGAAAACATCCCCGTAATTTCAGCCGTAATGGCATGTTGTGGCGCTTTTTGCTGCGTCCATTACGGACGTTAAATGGAGCTGTTTTTCCATGGAAAACGGCTCCATTTACGTCTGAAGAAGTGACAGGCACTTCTTTGACGCGGGCGTCTTTTTTACGCCCCGCCTTTTAACAGCGGAGCGTAAAAAAAATGACCGTGTGCACAGAACATCGTAAGACCCATTCTAATGAATGGGCAGATGTTTGCCAACGCTATCGAGGCGCATTTTCGGACGTAAATCGAGGCGTAAAACGCCCGAATTACGTCCGTAAATGAGCCGTGTGAACGTACCCTTAGAGTATGTTCACACACACTATTTTCAGACGTAATTCGGGAGTTTTACGCCTACAAACATCCGCCCATTGCTTTGGGTTTTACGATGTTCTGTTCTGAGGTGTAATTTTACGCGTCACTGCCAAAAGACGGCGCATAAAAAGACGCCCGCGTCAAAGAAGTGTGCATGTCACTTCTTTGGACGTATTTGGAGGCGTTTTTCATTGACTCCATTGAAAAACAGCTCCAATTACGTCTGTAATGGATTCCACGAAAAACGCGAGTAGTTACAAAAACGTCTGAAAATCAGGAGCTGTTTTCGCCCGAAAACAGCTCCGTAATTTCAGACGTATTTTGTTGAGACGTGTGAACATAGCCCAAGAAGGGCACAGCATAGGGGATATGGTCGGCTCCGTCCCTAGTCTCCTATTCTATGGATACGCCATATTTCCCCTGTGTATGTCGTGAAGAGACACGTACACCGACACTAATAAAGATGGCTGCCCCCACAAGAGTAAAAACACAAACATAAATAAAGTTACATTAGGGAACTCATTAAAATAAATAGGCCGTAACTTAAAACTCATCAAATAAATAAAAAAACATTTTGTGACACCGTTCCTTTAAGGATAGATCAGAGAGGTGTTCGTGTATTAGTCGGCAGAAAATCAGCAGCGGTTTTCCCTTGAAGCTCCGTATTTTCAGACATATTTTAGTAAGCGTGTGAACACAGCCTAACAAGCTCAGTATGTTTCGTTTCTGGAAGTGGAAGGACATGAAGGAGGAGAGGAGTCGGGGACATGGGACAGTGCGGTGTCTGGATTGGGAGCAGAGAGATGGATTTGGGTGTCGTCTGTAAATAGATTATAATGAAAACGGAAAAGATTCCGGAGTTGCTGAGGCCGTAGGTGTAGACGGAGAAGGGGACGGAGTGCTGAGCCTTGTGGTTCCCCCGACGGGAGAAAATATCACATGGGAGTGGGAGAGACTAAAATCCAGTCACAGAGGATGAGAGAGCCGGACCCTGGATGTCTGGTGAGGGGGAGTTCAGGGCAGAGAGATGGACCGTGTCACAGGTGGAGGAGGATTAGTGTGTCACAGGTGGAGGAGGATTAGTGTGTCACAGGTGGAGGAGGATTAGTGTGTCACAGGTGGAGGAGGATTAGTGTGTCACAGGTGGAGGAGGATTAGTGTCGGGTGTTACTCTTTACATTTCGCAGGTAGTCGGTCGGTAATAACTTCGGTGTTTCTGGTGAATAGATTTGTTATAATCCGGATTGTCGGTGATTGAATAAGGAATTATCAGAGCGGTGGTAGAAGGTTCAGTGAAGGTGTTTTTCATGCAGTTTGGATGAGGATGGGAGTAGTGATCTAGGACGATGGCTGGAGAGGATTATGGGGTCCGGAGACGGTTTCTTCATTATCGTGTGATGACCGCAGGTTTAAAAAAAGGAGAGGAAAATGGCGGGAGATCGGGAGAGGCTTAGAGAGTGTCAGGACTGGGATGAAAACCGAGGAGAGGTGAGGAATGAGATGAACGGGGGAATAGGGTCAAGAGAGAACTGGAAATAATGGAGGAGATGTTGGGGAAGTAGTCAGAGGCGTCAGATCAGACCGCTGGACTAAGGGTTTATCATCGGTCTTCAGAGGAGACGGCAGCAGAGATCTCACTGTATTGAATGATCGTTGCTATAGGTGAAGTACGGGTCTGTTCACACATTGCGGTCACATCGCATTTTTTATAAATCGTGGTAAAACACTTTGGTTTTGGAAAAATTGCTGCATGAGAACTCAAAATGACCGCAACGTGTGAACACAGCCCGAGAGTCAGACAGGGATTAGTTTCATGGAAAGAAAGTAGACTGGGAGGATGATGTGGATTTGCAAACCTGCTTCATGTCCTTTATCCCACGATATGTGGACGGTCCCTGAAAACCCAAACCACCTGCATTGTACTGCAAATTGTAGCGGAATCTGCACCGAAAATCTGCGATATGTGAATTAACCCTCACACTGAACACCGTTCATCCCCATCGCTGCGGTTTTATTCACACAAGTGGATTTTGTAATGATTTATAAACAGACAGTTCCAGTTGTATTAGAAAACTTCACCGCAATTTCAGAAAAGCTGTGACACAAAACACATTACATAGACGTGGCCTTAGGGCACATTCAGACGTGGCAGAGTTTTAGTTAACTTAGTCCAGACATTGCGGGAAAACAGCGGTGTGGAGAAGAGCTTACACTTACATCCCGCAGCACGCTCAGTCTGTTGTGGAGAAGAGCTTACACTCACATCCCGCAGCATGCTCAGTCTGTTGTGGAGAAGAGCTTACACTCACATCCCGCAGCAAGCTCAGTCTGTTGTGGAGAAGAGCTTACACTCACATCCCGCAGCACGCTCAGTCTGTTGTGGAGAAGAGCTTACACTCACATCCCGCAGTATGATCAGTCTGTTGTGGAGAAGAGCTTACACTCACATCCCGCAGCATGCTCAGTCTGTTGTGGAGAAGAGCTTACACTCACATCCCGCAGCACGCTCAGTCTGTTGTGGAGAAGAGCTTACACTCACATCCCGCAGCACGCTCAGTCTGTTGTGGAGAAGAGCTTACACTCACATCCCGCAGCGTGCTCAGTCTGTTGTGGAGAAGAGCTTACACTCACATCCCGCAGCACGCTCAGTCTGTTATGAAGAAGAGCTTACACTCACATCCCGCAGCACGCTCAGTCTGTTGTGGAGAAGAGCTTACACTCACATCCCGCAGCACGCTCAGTCTGTTGTGGAGAAGAGCTTACACTCACATCCCGCAGCGCGCTCAGTCTGTTGTGGAGAAGAGCTTACACTCACATCCCGCAGCGCGCTCAGTCTGTTGTGGAGAAGAGCTTACACTCACATCCCGCAGCGCGCTCAGTCTGTTGTGGAGAAGAGCTTACACTCACATCCCGCAGCGCGCTCAGTCTGTTGTGGAGAAGAGCTTACACTCACATCCCGCAGCACGCTCAGTCTGTTGTGGAGAAGAGCTTACACTCACATCCCGCAGCATGCTCAGTCTGTTGTGGAGAAGAGCTTACACTCACATCCCGCAGCACGCTCAGTCTGTTGTGGAGAAGAGCTTACACTCACATCCCGCAGTATGATCAGTCTGTTGTGGAGAAGAGCTTACACTCACATCCCGCAGCATGCTCAGTCTGTTGTGGAGAAGAGCTTACACTCACATCCCGCAGCACGCTCAGTCTGTTGTGGAGAAGAGCTTACACTCACATCCCGCAGCACGCTCAGTCTGTTGTGGAGAAGAGCTTACACTCACATCCCGCAGTATGATCAGTCTGTTGTGGAGAAGAGCTTACACTCACATCCCGCAGCATGCTCAGTCTGTTGTGGAGAAGAGCTTACACTCACATCCCGCAGCACGCTCAGTCTGTTGTGGAGAAGAGCTTACACTCACATCCCGCAGCGCGCTCAGTCTGTTGTGGAGAAGAGCTTACACTCACATCCCGAAGCGCGCTCAGTCTGTTGTGGAGAAGCGCTTACACTCACATCCCGCAGCACGCTCAGTCTGTTGTGGAGAAGAGCTTACACTCACATCCCGCAGCGTGCTCAGTCTGTTGTGGAGAAGAGCTTACACTCACATCCCGCAGCACGCTCAGTCTGTTGTGAAGAAGAGCTTACACTCACATCCCGCAGCACGCTCAGTCTGTTGTGGAGAAGAGCTTACACTCACATCCCGCAGCACGCTCAGTCTGTTGTGGAGAAGAGCTTACACTCACATCCCGCAGCGCGCTCAGTCTGTTGTGGAGAAGAGCTTACACTCACATCCCGCAGCGCGCTCAGTCTGTTGTGGAGAAGAGCTTACACTCACATCCCGCAGCGCGCTCAGTCTGTTGTGGAGAAGAGCTTACACTCACATCCCGCAGCGCGCTCAGTCTGTTGTGGAGAAGAGCTTACACTCACATCCCGCAGCACGCTCAGTCTGTTGTGGAGAAGAGCTTACACTCACATCCCGCAGCACGCTCAGTCTGTTGTGGAGAAGAGCTTACACTCACATCCCGCAGCACGCTCAGTCTGTTGTGGAGAAGAGCTTACACTCACATCCCGCAGCACGCTCAGTCTGTTGTGGAGAAGAGCTTACACTCACATCCCGCAGCGCGCTCAGTCTGTTGTGGAGAAGAGCTTACACTCGCATCCCGCAGCACGCTCAGTCTGTTGTGGAGAAGAGCCTACACTAATCCCGCAGCACGCTCAGTCTGTTGTGGAGAAGAGCTTACACTCACATCCCGCAGTGCGCTCAATCTGTTGTGGAGAAGAGCTTACACTCACATCCCGCAGCGCGCTCAGTCTGTTGTGGAGAAGAGCTTACACTCACATCCCGCAGCACGCTCAGTCTGTTGTGGAGAAGAGCTTACACTCACATCCCGCAGCGCGCTCAGTCTGTTGTGGAGAAGAGCTTACACTCACATCCCGCAGCACGCTCAGTCTGTTGTGGAGAAGAGCTTACACTCACATCCCGCAGCGTGCTCAGTCTGGTGTGGAGAAGAGCTTACACTCACATCCCGCAGCACGCTCAGTCTGTTGTGGAGAAGAGCTTACACTCACATCCCGCAGCACGCTCAGTCTGTTGTGGAGAAGAGCTTACACTCACATCCCGCAGCACGCTCAGTCTGTTGTGGAGAAGAGCTTACATTCACATCCCGCAGCACGCTCAGTCTGTTGTGGAGAAGAGCTTACACTCACATCCCGCAGCACGCTCAGTCTGTTGTGGAGAAGAGCTTACACTCACATCCCGCAGTGCGCTCAGTCTGTTGTGGAGAAGAGCTTACACTCACATCCCGCAGCGCGCTCAGTCTGTTGTGGAGAAGAGCTTACACTCACATCCCGCAGCACGCTCAGTCTGTTGTGGAGAAGAGCTTACACTCGCATCCCGCAGCACGCTCAGTCTATTGTGGAGAAGAGCTTACACTCACATCCCGCAGCACGCTCAGTCTGTTGTGGAGAAGAGCTTACACTCACATCCCGCAGCACGCTCAGTCTGTTGTGGAGAAGAGCTTACATTCACATCCCGCAGCACGCTCAGTCTGTTGTGGAGAAGAGCTTACACTCACATCCCGCAGCACGCTCAGTCTGTTGTGGAGAAGAGCTTACACTCACATCCCGCAGTGCGCTCAGTCTGTTGTGGAGAAGAGCTTACACTCACATCCCGCAGCGCGCTCAGTCTGTTGTGGAGAAGAGCTTACACTCACATCCCGCAGCACGCTCAGTCTGTTGTGGAGAAGAGCTTACACTCGCATCCCGCAGCACGCTCAGTCTGTTGTGGAGAAGAGCTTACACTCACATCCCGCAGCACGCTCAGTCTGTTGTGGAGAAGAGCTTACACTCACATCCCGCAGCACGCTCAGTCTGTTGTGGAGAAGAGCTTACATTCACATCCCGCAGCACGCTCAGTCTGTTGTGGAGAAGAGCTTACACTCACATCCCGCAGCACGCTCAGTCTGTTGTGGAGAAGAGCTTACACTCACATCCCGCAGTGCGCTCAGTCTGTTGTGGAGAAGAGCTTACACTCACATCCCGCAGCGCGCTCAGTCTGTTGTGGAGAAGAGCTTACACTCACATCCCGCAGCACGCTCAGTCTGTTGTGGAGAAGAGCTTACACTCGCATCCCGCAGCACGCTCAGTCTGTTGTGGAGAAGAGCTTACACTCACATCCCGCAGCACGCTCAGTCTGTTGTGGAGAAGAGCTTACACTAATCCCGCAGCACGCTCAGTCTGTTGTGGAGAAGAGCCTACACTAATCCCGCAGCACGCTCAGTCTGTTGTGGAGAAGAGCTTACACTCACATCCCGCAGTGCGCTCAATCTGTTGTGGAGAAGAGCTTACACTCACATCCCGCAGCGCGCTCAGTCTGTTGTGGAGAAGAGCTTACACTCACATCCCGCAGCATGCTCAGTCTGTTGTGGAGAAGAGCTTACACTCACATCCCGCAGCGCGCTCAGTCTGTTGTGGAGAAGAGCTTACACTCACATCCCGCAGCACGCTCAGTCTGTTGTGGAGAAGAGCTTACACTCACATCCCGCAGCGTGCTCAGTCTGGTGTGGAGAAGAGCTTACACTCACATCCCGCAGCACGCTCAGTCTGTTGTGGAGAAGAGCTTACACTCACATCCCGCAGCACGCTCAGTCTGTTGTGGAGAAGAGCTTACACTCACATCCCGCAGCACGCTCAGTCTGTTGTGGAGAAGAGCTTACATTCACATCCCGCAGCACGCTCAGTCTGTTGTGGAGAAGAGCTTACACTCACATCCCGCAGCACGCTCAGTCTGTTGTGTAGAAGAGCTTACACTCACATCCCGCAGTGCGCTCAGTCTGTTGTGGAGAAGAGCTTACACTCACATCCCGCAGCACGCTCAGTCTGTTGTGGAGAAGAGCTTACACTCACATCCCGCAGCGCGCTCAGTCTGTTGTGGAGAAGAGCTTACACTCACATCCCGCAGCGCGCTCAGTCTGTTGTGGAGAAGAGCTTACACTCACATCCCGCAGTGTGCTCAGTCTGTTGTGGAGAAGAGCTTACACTCACATCCCGCAGCACGCTCAGTCTGTTGTGGAGAAGAGCTTACACTCACATCCCGCAGCGTGCTCAGTCTGTTGTGGAGAAGAGCTTACACTCACATCCCGCAGCACGCTCAGTCTGTTGTGGAGAAGAGCTTACACTCACATCCCGCAGCATGCTCAGTCTGTTGTGGAGAAGAGCTTACACTCACATCCCGCAGTATGATCAGTCTGTTGTGGAGAAGAGCTTACACTCACATCCCGCAGCACGCTCAGTCTGTTGTGGAGAAGAGCTTACACTCACATCCAGCAGCGCGGTCAGTCTGTTGTGGAGAAGAGCTTACACTCACATCCCGCAGCACGCTCAGTCTGTTGTGGAGAAGAGCTTACACTTACATCCCGCAGCACGCTCAGTCTGGTGTGGAAAAGAGCTTACACTTACATCCCACAGCGTGCTCAGTCTGTTGTGGAGAAGAGCTTACACTCACATCCCACAGCACGCTCAGTCTGTTGTGGAGAAGAGCTTACACTGACATCCCGCAGCACGCTTAGTCTGTTGTGGAGAAGAGCTTACACTCACATCCCACAGCGTGCTCAGTCTGTTCTGGAGAAGAGCTTACACTCACATCCCGCAGCACGCTCAGTCTGTTGTGGAGAAGCATCGGATTTACTTCATATTTCAGCCCTTGCAATGCAAAAACTGAAATCTGCAAAGTCTGGGAGAACCCCAAGTATGCAGATTTTGCAGATTCATTCCGTAGTTGCCGTGAAAACATCATCAGGGGTAGTAATCCTCACATAATACTATACATGTACATCAGGGGTAGTAATCCTCACATAATACTATACATGTACATCATCAGGGGGTAGTAATCCTCACATAATACTATACATGTACATCATCAGGGGTAGTAATCCTCACATAATACTATACATGTACATCAGGGGCAGTAATCCTCACATAATACTATACATGTACATCAGGGGTAGTAATCCTCACATAATACTATACATGTACATCATCAGGGGGTAGTAATCCTCACATAATACTATACATGTACATCATCAGGGGTAGTAATCCTCACATAATACTATACATGTACATCATCAGGGCAAGTAATCCTCACATAATACTATACATGTACATCATCAGGGGCAGTAATCCTCACATAATACTATACATGTACATCAGGGGTAGTAATCCTCACATAATACTATACATGTACATCAGGGGTAGTAATCCTCACATAATACTATACATGTACATCATCAGGGGGCAGTAATCCTCACATAATACTATACATGTACATCATCAGGGGGCAGTAATCCTCACATAATACTATACATGTACATCATCAGGGGTAGTAATCCTCACATAATACTATACATGTACATCATCAGGGGGCAGTAATCCTCACATAATACTATACATGTACATCATCAGGGGTAGTAATCCTCACATAATACTATACATGTACATCATCAGGGGGTAGTAATCCTCACATAATACTATACATGTACATCATCAGGGGTAGTAATCCTCACATAATACTATACATGTACATCATCAGGGGTAGTAATCCTCACATAATACTATACATGTACATCATCAGGGGGTAGTAATCCTCACATAATACTATACATGTACATCATCAGGGGTAGTAATTCTCACATAATACTATACATGTACATCATCAGGGTAGTAATCCTCACATAATACTATACATGTACATCATCAGGGGTAGTAATCCTCACATAATACTATACATGTACATCATCAGGGGTAGTAATCCTCACATAATACTATACATGTACATCATCAGGGGGTAGTAATCCTCACATAATACTATACATGTACATCATCAGGGGTAGTAATCCTCACATAATACTATACATGTACATCATCAGGGGTAGTAATCCTCACATAATACTATACATGTACATCATCAGGGGTAGTAATCCTCACATAATACTATACATGTACATCATCAGGGGGTAGTAATCCTCACATAATACTATACATGTACATCATCAGGGGTAGTAATCCTCACATAATACTATACATGTACATCATCAGGGGGTAGTAATCCTCACATAATACTATACATGTACATCATCAGGGGTAGTAATCCTCACATAATATTATACATGTACATCATCAGGGGTGAGTAATCCTCACATAATACTATACATGTACATCATCAGGGGTAGTAATCCTCACATAATACTATACATGTACATCATCAGGGGTAGTAATCCTCACATAATACTATACATGTACATAATCAGGGGGCAGTAATCCTCACATAATACTATACATGTACATCATCAGGGGTAGTAATCCTCACATAATACTATACATGTACATCATCAGGGGGCAGTAATCCTCACATAATACTATACATGTACATCATCAGGGGGCAGTAATCCTCACATAATACTATACATGTACATCATCAGGGGTAGTAATCCTCACATAATACTATACATGTACATCATCAGGGGGCAGTAATCCTCACATAATACTATACATGTACATCATCAGGGGGCAGTAATCCTCACATAATACTATACATGTACATCATCAGGGGGCAGTAATCCTCACATAATATTATACATGTACATCATCAGGGGTAGTAATCCTCACATAATACTATACATGTACATCATCAGGGGCAGTAATCCTCACATAATACTATACATGTACATCAGGGGTAGTAATCCTCACATAATACTATACATGTACATCATCAGGGGGTAGTAATCCTCACATAATACTATACATGTACATCATCAGGGGTAGTAATCCTCACATAATACTATACATGTACATCATCAGGGGGTAGTAATCCTCACATAATACTATACATGTACATCATCAGGGGTAGTAATCCTCACATAATACTATACATGTACATCAGGGGTAGTAATCCTCACATAATACTATACATGTACATCATCAGGGGGCAGTAATCCTCACATAATACTATACATGTACATCATCAGGGGGTAGTAATCCTCACATAATACTATACATGTACATCATCAGGGGCAGTAATCCTCACATAATACTATACATGTACATCATCAGGGGCAGTAATCCTCACATAATACTATACATGTATATCATCAGGGGCAGTAATCCTCACATAATACTATACATGTACATCATCAGGGGGCAGTAATCCTCACATAATACTATACATGTATATCATCAGGGGCAGTAATCCTCACATAATACTATACATGTACATCATCAGGGGGCAGTAATCCTCACATAATACTATACATGTATATCATCAGGGGTAGTAATCCTCACATAATACTATACATGTATATCATCAGGGGCAGTAATCCTCACATAATACTATACATGTACATCATCAGGGGGCAGTAATCCTCACATAATACTATACATGTACATCATCAGGGGTAGTAATCCTCACATAATACTATACATGTGCATCATCAGGGGTAGTAATCCTCACATAATACTATACATGTACATCATCAGGGGTAGTAATCCTCACATAATACTATACATGTACATCATCAGGGGTAGTAATCCTCACATAATACTATACATGTACATCATCAGGGGGTAGTAATCCTCACATAATACTATACATGTACATCATCAGGGGGCAATAATCCTCACATAATACTATACATGTACATCATCAGGAGTAGTAATCCTCACATAATACTATACATGTACATCATCAGGAGTAGTAATCCTCACATAATACTATACATGTACATCATCAGGGGGCAGTAATCCTCACAAAATACTATACATGTACATCATCAGGGGTAGTAATCCTCACATAATACTATACATGTACATCATCAGGGGTAGTAATCCTCACATAATACTATACATGTACATCATCAGGGGTAGTAATCCTCACATAATACTATACATGTACATCATCAGGGGGTAGTAATCCTCACATAATACTATACATGTACATCATCAGGGGCAGTAATCCTCACATAATACTATACATGTACATCATCAGGAGTAGTAATCCTCACATAATACTATACATGTACATCATCAGGGGCAGTAATCCTCACATAATACTATACATGTACATCATCAGGGGGCAGTAATCCTCACATAATACTATACATGTACATCATCAGGGGGCAGTAATCCTCACATAATACTATACATGTACATCATCAGGGGTAGTAATCCTCACATAATACTATACATGTACATCAGGGGCAGTAATCCTCACATAATACTATACATGTACATCATCAGGGGTAGTAATCCTCACATAATACTATACATGTACATCATCAGGGGTAGTAATCCTCACATAATACCATACATGTACATCATCAGGGGCAGTAATCCTCACATAATACTATACATGTACATCAGGGGCAGTAATCCTCACATAATACTATACATGTACATCATCAGGGGTAGTAATCCTCACATAATACTATACATGTACATCATCAGGGGGCAGTAATCCTCACATAATACTATACATGTACATCATCAGGGGTAGTAATCCTCACATAATACTATACATGTACATCATCAGGGGGTAGTAATCCTCACATAATACTATACATGTACATCAGGGGGTAGTAATCCTCACATAATACTATACATGTACATCATCAGGGGGCAGTAATCCTCACATAATACTATACATGTACATCATCAGGGGGCAGTAATCCTCACATAATACTATACATGTACATCATCAGGGGTAGTAATCCTCACATAATACTATACATGTACATCATCGGGGTAGTAATCCTCACATAATACTATACATGTACATCATCAGGGGGCAGTAATCCTCACATAATACTATACATGTACATCATCAGGGGGCAGTAATCCTCACATAATACTATACATGTACATCATCAGGGGTAGTAATCCTCACATAATACTATACATGTACATCATCAGGGGTAGTAATCCTCACATAATACTATACATGTACATCATCAGGGGTAGTAATCCTCACATAATACTATACATGTACATCATCAGGGGTAGTAATCCTCACATAATACTATACATGTACATCATCAGGGGTAGTAATCCTCACATAATACTATACATGTACATCATCAGGGGGTAGTAATCCTCACATAATACTATACATGTACATCATCAGGGGGCAGTAATCCTCACATAATACTATACATGTACATCATCAGGAGTAGTAATCCTCACATAATACTATACATGTACATCATCAGGAGTAGTAATCCTCACATAATACTATACATGTACATCATTAGGGGGCAGTAATCCTCACATAATACTATACATGTACATCATCAGGGGTAGTAATCCTCACATAATACTATACATGTACATCATCAGGGGTAGTAATCCTCACATAATACTATACATGTACATCATCAGGGGTAGTAATCCTCACATAATACTATACATGTACATCAGGGGGTAGTAATCCTCACATAATACTATACATGTACATCATCAGGGGCAGTAATCCTCACATAATACTATACATGTACATCATCAGGAGTAGTAATCCTCACATAATACTATACATGTACATCATCAGGGGCAGTAATCCTCACATAATACTATACATGTACATCATCAGGGGGCAGTAATCCTCACATAATACTATACATGTACATCATCAGGGGGCAGTAATCCTCACATAATACTATACATGTACATCAGGGGCAGTAATCCTCACATAATACTATACATGTACATCATCAGGGGGCAGTAATCCTCACATAATACTATGCATGTACATCATCAGGGGGTAGTAATCCTCACATAATACTATACATATACATCATCAGGGGTAGTAATCCTCACATAATACTATACATGTACATCATCAGGGGTAGTAATCCTCACATAATACTATACATGTACATCATCAGGGGGCAGTAATCCTCACATAATACTATACATGTACATCAGGGGCAGTAATCCTCACATAATACTATACATGTACATCATCAGGGGTAGTAATCCTCACATAATACTATACATGTACATCATCAGGGGTAGTAATCCTCACATAATACCATACATGTACATCATCAGGGGCAGTAATCCTCACATAATACTATACATGTACATCAGGGGCAGTAATCCTCACATAATACTATACATGTACATCATCAGGGGTAGTAATCCTCACATAATACTATACATGTACATCATCAGGGGGCAGTAATCCTCACATAATACTATACATGTACATCATCAGGGGTAGTAATCCTCACATAATACTATACATGTACATCATCAGGGGGTAGTAATCCTCACATAATACTATACATGTACATCAGGGGGTAGTAATCCTCACATAATACTATACATGTACATCATCAGGGGGCAGTAATCCTCACATAATACTATACATGTATATCATCAGGGGCAGTAATCCTCACATAATACTATACATGTACATCATCAGGGGGCAGTAATCCTCACATAATACTATACATGTATATCATCAGGGGTAGTAATCCTCACATAATACTATACATGTATATCATCAGGGGCAGTAATCCTCACATAATACTATACATGTACATCATCAGGGGGCAGTAATCCTCACATAATACTATACATGTACATCATCAGGGGTAGTAATCCTCACATAATACTATACATGTACATCATCAGGGGTAGTAATCCTCACATAATACTATACATGTACATCATCAGGGGGCAGTAATCCTCACATAATACCATACATGTACATCATCAGGGGGTAGTAATCCTCACATAATACTATACATGTACATCATCAGGGGTAGTAATCCTCACATAATACTATACACGTACATCATCAGGGGGCAGTAATTCTCACATAATACTATACATGTACATCATCAGGGGTAGTAATCCTCACATAATACTATACATGTACATAATCAGGGGGTAGTAATCCTCACATAATACTATACATGTACATCATCAGGGCTAGTAATCCTCACATAATACTATACATGTACATCATCAGGGGCAGTAATCCTCACATAATACTATACATGTACATCATCAGGGGGCAGTAATCCTCACATAATACTATACATGTACATCATCAGGGGGCAGTAATCCTCACATAATACTATACATGTACATCATCAGGGGGCAGTAATCCTCACATAATACTATACATGTACATCATCAGGGGTAGTAATCCTCACATAATACTATACATGTACATCAGGGGCAGTAATCCTCACATAATACTATACATGTACATCATCAGGGGTAGTAATCCTCACATAATACTATACATGTACATCATCAGGGGTAGTAATCCTCACATAATACTATACATGTACATCATCAGGGGCAGTAATCCTCACATAATACTATACATGTACATCATCAGGGGCAGTAATCACATAATACTATACATGTACATCATCAGGGGTAGTAATCCTCACATAATACCATACATGTACATCAGGGGGTAGTAATCCTCACATAATACTATACATGTACATCATCAGGGGGTAGTAATCCTCACATATACTATACATGTACATCATCAGGGGGCAGTAATCCTCACATAATACTATACATGTACATAATCAGGGGGCAGTAATCCTCACATAATACTATACATGTACATCATCAGGGGCAGTAATCCTCACATAACACTATACATGTACATCATCAGGGGCAGTAATCCTCACATAATACTATACATGTACATCAGGGGGTAGTAATCCTCACATAATACTATACATGTACATCAGGGGTAGTAATCCTCACATAATACTATACATGTACATCATCAGGGGGCAGTAATCCTCACATAATACTATACATGTACATCATCAGGGGGTAGTAATCCTCACATAATACTATACATGTACATCATCAGGGGTAGTAATCCTCACATAATACTATACACGTACATCATCAGGGGGCAGTAATTCTCACATAATACTATACATGTACATCATCAGGGGTAGTAATCCTCACATAATACTATACATGTACATCATCAGGGGGTAGTAATCCTCACATAATACTATACATGTACATCATCAGGGGGCAGTAATCCTCACATAATACTATACATGTACATCATCAGGGGGCAGTAATCCTCACATAATACTATACATGTACATCATCAGGGGGCAGTAATCCTCACATAATACTATACATGTACATCATCAGGGGGCAGTAATCCTCACATAATACTATACATGTACATCATCAGGGGCAGTAATCCTCACATAATACTATACATGTACATCATCAGGGGCAGTAATCCTCACATAATACTATACATGTACATCATCAGGGGTAGTAATCCTCACATAATACTATACATGTACATCATCAGGGGCAGTAATCCTCACATAATACTATACATGTACATCATTAGGGGTAGTAATCCTCACATAATACTATACATGTACATCATCAGGGGTAGTAATCCTCACATAATACTATACATGTACATCATCAGGGGCAGTAATCCTCACATAATACTATACATGTACATCATCAGGGGTAGTAATCCTCACATAATACTATACATGTACATCAGGGGGTAGTAATCCTCACATAATACTATACATGTACATCATCAGGGGTAGTAATCCTCACATAATACTATACATGTACATCATCAGGGGTAGTAATCCTCACATAATACCATACATGTACATCAGGGGTAGTAATCCTCACATAATACCATACATGTACATCAGGGGGTAGTAATCCTCACATAATACTATACATGTACATCATCAGGGGGTAGTAATCCTCACATATACTATACATGTACATCATCAGGGGGTAGTAATCCTCACATAATACTATACATGTACATCATCAGGGGGCAGTAATCCTCACATAATACTATACATGTACATCATCAGGGGCAGTAATCCTCACATAACACTATACATGTACATCATCAGGGGTAGTAATCCTCACATAATACTATACATGTACATCATCAGGGGTAGTAATCCTCACATAATACTATACATGTACATCATCAGGGGTAGTAATCCTCACATAATACTATACATGTACATCAGGGGGTAGTAATCCTCACATAATACTATACATGTACATCATCAGGGGTAGTAATCCTCACATAATACTATACATGTACATCATCAGGGGGTAGTAATCCTCACATAATACTATACATGTACATCATCAGGGGTAGTAATCCTCACATAATACTATACATGTACATCATCAGGGGGCAGTAATCCTCACATAATACTATACATGTACATCATCAGGGGGCAGTAATCCTCACATAATACTATACATGTACATCATCAGGGGACAGTAATCCTCACATAATACTATACATGTACATCAGGGGTAGTAATCCTCACATAATACTATACATGTACATCATCAGGGGGCAGTAATCCTCACATAATACTATACATGTACATCATCAGGGGGCAGTAATCCTCACATAATACTATACATGTACATCATCAGGGGCAGTAATCCTCACATAATACTATACATGTACATCATCAGGGGCAGTAATCCTCACATAATACTATACATGTACATCATCAGGGGTAGTAATCCTCACATAATACTATACATGTACATCATCAGGGGCAGTAATCCTCACATAATACTATACATGTACATCATCAGGGGTAGTAATCCTCACATAATACTATACATGTACATCATCAGGGGTAGTAATCCTCACATAATACTATACATGTACATCATCAGGGGCAGTAATCCTCACATAATACTATACATGTACATCATCAGGGGTAGTAATCCTCACATAATACTATACATGTACATCAGGGGGCAGTAATCCTCACATAATACTATACATGTACATCATCAGGGGTAGTAATCCTCACATAATACTATACATGTACATCAGGGGGTAGTAATCCTCACATAATACTATACATGTACATCATCAGGGGTAGTAATCCTCACATAATACCATACATGTACATCAGGGGTAGTAATCCTCACATAATACCATACATGTACATCAGGGGGTAGTAATCCTCACATAATACTATACATGTACATCATCAGGGGGTAGTAATCCTCACATATACTATACATGTACATCATCAGGGGGTAGTAATCCTCACATAATACTATACATGTACATCATCAGGGGGCAGTAATCCTCACATAATACTATACATGTACATCATCAGGGGGCAGTAATCCTCACATAATACTATACATGTACATCATCAGGGGGTAGTAATCCTCACATAATACTATACATGTACATCATCAGGGGCAGTAATCCTCACATAATACTATACATGTACATCATCAGGGGTAGTAATCCTCACATAATACTATACATGTACATCATCAGGGGGTAGTAATCCTCACATAATACTATACATGTACATCAGGGGCAGTAATCCTCACATAATACTATACATGTACATCATCAGGGGGTAGTAATCCTCACATAATACTATACATGTACATCATCAGGGGGTAGTAATCCTCACATAATACTATACATGTACATCATCAGGGGGTAGTAATCATCACATAATACTATACATGTACATCATCAGGGGTAGTAATCCTCACATAATACTATACATGTACATCAGGGGGTAGTAATCCTCACATAATACTATACATGTACATCATGTGGTTGCCGGGGCTCAGCAGCAGGTGTTTGGTTGTGATTGACAGTCTCTTTCCTCCACTAACAGCTGTGATTGGGGAAATCTCTGATCCCAACCATTCGACGCTTTGTCATGTCCACGTCAGCCCGGCAGCGCAGTGCTGGGGCTGACCATTTAAAACTGACAGGTCTGGGCTTAACAAAAGGTCTCCAGGGCTGTCCATTATTAATGCCTGAACTCTTCTCATGTCTGAACAGATGTTTGTCAATTTTACATGCACAGGCGATAGTGTCATATCATATACAAATGTGTTACGTTATAGTTACAAAAAATGTTTAAAAGTAAAAGTCCCGGATTAAAAAATAAAAAAAAAATTAAAATGAAGATATAAGAAAAAAACGCAAAGTACAAGAAACACAATTTATTTCTGTTAATAAACCATTTTTAATGAATGAAACACAATAAACAGCAGAAGTATAAACCCGTCCCCCAACTCATAATGTCCCGTACAATACAGTAATGACCGATATAAAGGCGAACAGTGAACAATAGAACAAAAAAACAATGGTG
Organism: Rhinoderma darwinii; assembly: GCF_050947455.1. Lineage (NCBI taxonomy): Eukaryota > Metazoa > Chordata > Amphibia > Anura > Rhinodermatidae > Rhinoderma > Rhinoderma darwinii. The sequence goes on along the minus strand of NC_134694.1, from coordinate 114,519,189 downwards.
GAAATCTTTTTTTTTTTATAACTTTCACTATTCTAAAAACTAGAATCCAATAGAAATTAAATTCTGCCGTATATGTACCCAAAATTATATATGAAAAGGGAGGAGATAAGCGGCATGTTACAGTCCGGGCGGGGGATGGTCGGCTGCCCCTTACACACGTGATTATTGCTGGACCTTATGTAAAGTGTACGGCCGGCTTTAATATATTGTGATTCTCACCCTGGGAGTCATGGAGCGCAGCCGCTAAAACGTATCCAGGGGCAGATTTACCAGACTGACGCTTCATGCAGCCGTATTATTATTCTAGGAATCGCTGGAGTACAAGGCGACAAATTTATTAAGAGACACAAACTATCCGTGCGCCAGAAGTTGAAATCTACGCCTGCGATGAGCAGTAAAAAAAAAAGAGTGTCCCGCCCCCTTGGACTAAATCCGCCAACTTTTCTTAAAGGCGCAAATTTTATCTCATATGTGTGCCAGAGTTTGCGACGTGTAACACCACTGAGGGGCGTAAAGCAGAGAACAGATTCCCCTTTTAGTTCTTATGGATACAGGCTGCATATACTGGAGGCAACGCTTTATGAGCCTTAAAGGGGTTTACCACGAGAGACATTTATGACATATAGACAGGATATGCCAAATGTAAGACAGATGCGGGTCCCACCTCTGGAACCCGCACCTATCTCCAAAACGGGGCCCCTTAAATCCCGTCCAGCCGCTCTGTGTTGCGGCTGAATGAGGTGAATTCCAAGCATGTAAAAGGTTCTATGGTCGTGAGTTATGTAACCAGCGTTTAGTCCCATAGTAGTGAATGGCAGTTATGGAAGCAATGAAGCGTGCGAGCTACGCTGTTTCCGTAACTATTGCTCAGTTCTATGGGACTTACGGAAACTGCGTAGCTCAGCGAGTTACGCAGTTTACGTAACTTACGACCATATAACCTTTTACATGGTCGGAATTCACCTCATTCAGCCGCAACACAGAGCGGCTGGACGGGGTTCGGGCCTCCATTACTCTGGACAGTCAGTCACATGACTATTATAGGGAATAATGTCGTGACTGGGTATTGCGCCCTCACGTGATGTTGGTGCATTTCTATTGGCAGTGAGATCGTGCGATGCACCTCCCCCAGCCAATGACAATGCAGCGTAGTCCTGGCCTTATAGCGCTATAGATTATTATAGAATGACTGAGCTGCAGGGATCTACATGTGTGTGCAGCTTATATACCGATCTCTGTGACATCACCGGTGACCTCTATATCTGCCGCTGTGAGTGTGATGAGAAGCCCCGCCCCTCAGGAGAAGCTCCTCCTCCTTGTCTCAGCAGCATGCTGGAGGTGACCTCCTGTACAGAGACGGCGCTGTTCTCATCACTGCAGGGGACACATCCGCCATGCTGCTCTATACATCCCGCCCGTCACTAAATCACACTGACCAACTGTGCGAGATTCCCGCAACATGGGATGCAAAAGGGGTGGGGTTTATGTAAATGTTGCACAAAAGTGGGCGTTCCTGTGTGGCAGGGGGCGGGCTTAAAACGCCTTATTTTAGGAATTTAAAAGTTGGCAAGTATGTAGTAAATAAATGAAAATACATAATAATCCTCCAGTGAGGGTCTGTATCCCCCCTCCTTTTTTCTTTTCAATTGTTTTTTTATTAATTTTCAAATCGGTAAGAAACTTGGTTTACAGACATTTCAAAGGATCATAAAAAATAAATTTTTTTACACCATAGTTTATACAGAAAGCAAACAAGGAAAGTCTATATAATGCAGCCTATTAATATCTCATCTGTCTTCACGTGTATATAGCCTCGGAAGTGAAGGCGAATGAAGAGGGTGAGCACAGGCTGTATGCAACGCAAGGGGTGGGGATGTCCTGAAGAAGGTCAAACAAAGAGCAAAAGGGGAATGATCGGGATGTGAATAATAGAAAGGGAAGGGGGGGGAGGGGTGTTCAAATATAATGACAGCGGCTGATGTCTAGTACAGGGAAGATATAATATTATTATGTAACAGTCGTAGAACTTCCGAAGACAAAGGAAATCACTGGGAATCTGCCGCAAGTTTGATGAATTGTTCTGAGGCACGGAAAGAAATCCATGGATCCCACAATGCTGAGAAGAAAGCGTGGGCGCGGTGAGAGGGGCCGCGGTCTCTTCTAGATGATGGATTTGGTCGACTTTAATCCCCCATTGCGTTAATGTAGGCGAATGAGTCGATCTCCAGTTTGGGGGGATTAAGAGTTTTGCTACAGAAAGAAGATGTTGGATCAGTTTATTGGACTGTTTACATAGATTCGGGATAAGAATATTCACAAGTATAGTGGACGGTGTAATTTGGTCTATTGTGTTACATATAGATCTGACGAGGCCTAAAACAGATTCCCAGAAACTCCTTATCTTGTACCCCCCTCTTCTAATGGTTTGTTCCACTACTGTCATAGTTAGAGGTTTTATTCACACGGTGCCATCAAATTTCAAAAGCCGCCATATGACCATGATGTGATTATACCCTCAAGATGCTATTACACGCTGCGGCCTCAGGGGGCAGTGTGCTCACAATGAAGAACTGCGCATCAAAAACGTGGGTCGTTTTACCAGTAATTTTGCGATAGTCTTCCACTCGTATAGGTAAATCACATGGCCACCATGTTCTTCACCACCACGAGCCGCTCGGCTCGAATATCACATTGCAAAACTGGAAATTCACAGTAAAGCCACAGCTCTCAGCCAAGCGGTGCATGAACCCCCCGCAGCCGCTACGTGTAATCGTGCCCTCAGCCGCCCGTACACTTAGAAGTTGTGTTACGTGGCAAATAACACACGTGGTTTCACCTTTAATAGCTGTAGTTTTGCAATGTGGTATTTGGGCGCACAGCAAGGACCGGGGAAGCAAATAACAACCATCTTCCCATGTACGTGCCAGGCGACCAAATACCGCATTGCGAAACTGCAGCATTTCGCGATAAACCGCATGGTGTTTTTTTCTTGCCACGTGGTTCCCATCCGCACAGCGCACAGTTGTCACACGTCGCACACACACACACTGCACATATCACACACACACACTGCACATATCACACACACTGCACATATCACACACACACTGCACATATCACACACACACACTGCACATATCACACACACTGCACATATCACACACACACTGCACATGACTTGTACATACATGATATATGTTCTCTGTGTAACATGTTCCTGCGCTTTGTACAGGTTTCCATATTGTCCAGCGGATGTACGGCTGTGCGCGGGGAGATGACGGCTCCATTACAGGATACGATCAGTACGGATATGACGGGAGAGAGTTCTTGTCTCTGGACACAAAGACGGGGACATTTATCACCACCACGCCCCAGGCTCTGATCACCACACAGAGATGGAACAGTCCAGAAGTACAAGTGGGGGAGAGAGACAAGAATTACCTGGAGAATGTCTGTATCGAGTGGCTGCAGAAACATGTGGAGAACGGGAGAGAAGATCTGGAGAGGAGAGGTGAGAGTCGTCATCACAGCGCCCGGTCTATGGCGTCTCCTGTCCTGTATGTGTGACGTGTGCGCAGCTCTGACATCGTGTACACCGCGCGGTTATCAGCGGGAGAATAAGGGGACAGAGCGCTAAACCAGCTCTGCTACCCCTTCAACCTCCGGATCGGTGGGGGTCTCAGCGGTCAGACTCCCACCAATCATAAAGTGATGACATATAAAGTGATGGTTTATTATTGCTGGGAGAAGATGGAAATATCCCTTTATGGCCGTGTTCACACAGAGTTTTTTTACAGGCATAACATTCTGCCTGTAAAAATCGGCTCCGTTTTTTTTTAAAGTGGTTTTGGACCACAGGCGTTTTTTGGCGCCTTTTTGTCTTTTGTTTTTTTACCTCTTTCTTCAAACAGCAAAGGAAAAACCGTAAGCGTTTTTTGCCATAAAACGTGTCAAAACACAGAGGCCGTTTGTGGCGTCTCCCATTGATTTCAATGGGGTTTTTGAGGCGGAAAACGCCTCAAGATAGGGCACATGGCTTCATTCTTCCGCTTGCTGGCAAAAAACACCTCCACCTCCCATTGAAATCATTGGGAGGCAATTTTGGCCGTTGTTTCCACGTCAAACTTAGTATGAACAGGGTCTAAAGTGTTTTACTACATCCTGAAAAAAGCCCCAATGTCAATATAAAAATGATAAACTGTAGAATAGATTTACTAGACTGATTCCCGCCTGTTCCTGCGCCGCTGCTCTCCGTGTTAGCCGCCCGTCCTCTGTTTCTGTGCTTTGGGACTTGTTCATACATTTGCAGATCTATTATAGCGCCACCCGCAGGATTTGTGTTGGAGATGAGCAGAGACGAGACGCTTATCTTTCTGTCATGTCTTCGGTCCCATGCATGCGACCGTAGTTTTCATCTGTAATTACGGATGAAATTCCGGACTCACTTATTTCTATTGGCCCTGGGCACCTTTCCATATATTTACAGATGGGTGTCCGTCCTGTAGAAATTATCCACAAATTATAGAACGTGTCCTATTATAGTCTGTAATTACGGCACGGACGCTCCACAGAAGTCTATGGGCGCCTCCATAATTACGGACGGCTATGGATGTTTATCTGTAGCCGTCCGTAATTACAGAAGTCTTGCTATGCGACGCCTGGGAATTACCCAACATTCCGCCCTGTTTTTTTTTTGCGGTTCCATAAATACGGATGAGCTACAGATGCACTACAGACCGTATTTCCAGACAGCGTGCCGTATATTCGGATGACTATAAATAACTATGGATCCGTATTTGCGGATGGATGAAAAATCCGGTCGTGTGCATGGGGCCATAGATACTAAACTAGAATATATTGCAGTCAGGAGCCCCCAAAATCTGGAAACTTTTTTTTCTTTCTCATTTCACAGCAGCTGACCGTAACATGGCGCCATCTGGTGGCAGAGTAAAGGAATGCATTACATGTTAATGTGAAATGTTTTTTGCTCTCCTTGTATTAGAGACATTTCTTAGTTATTGGTGGCGGCGGGTTTCCCTTACGGCCGGGTTCACACAGAGTTTTTTGCAGGCGGAAAATCTGCCTCAATATTCCGTTTGGAAGTTTGGGGCACATTTTCCTCTTCCTGCACGATTTTCGCTGCGTTTTTCGCCCACGGCCATTGAGCGCCGCGGGCATAAAACGCCACAACATACGCCTTCTCTGCCTCCCATTGATGTCAATGGGAGGTCAGAGGCGTAACCGCGCGGAGATAGGGCATGTCCTTTCTTTAAAACCGTCTCGCGGGAGAAAACCGCCTCTGCCTCCCATTGAAATCAATGGGAGGCATTTTCGGCCGGTTTTTGGCGAGTTTTGCGGCGCGGTTTCCAAGGTCAAAAAACTCTGTGTGAACATACCCCTACTGTAACTGATGTAAACACAGGACAGGGGCTGATTCTCGCTCTTCTCCTGCCTGAGGCAAAAGGTGGAAATGCCCCCCCCCCCCCTCATAAACCCAATGAAAATTCAATGAATGTGGCAGCCAAAATGTCAATCCGACCATGTGCATGAGCCTAACGTTCTCCGCCACAGCCGAGAGACAGAACTTAATGCCGTACATTCATGTCGCTGTGACCTTGCTGCGCCCGCGTGATCATCACGGAGGGGTGACAGGTTTTTGTTTTGTTTTGTTTTTTAACTATTAAATAAAGGTTCTATAGATATTAAGTGTCCCCTTAATTGTTACACCCATAAGATAAATGTAGAACATAATGAAGGAAAATATACACAAAACACAATGGTGGTATTGAATATTTTTGTGCATTTCAATTAAACGCCAATGTTGATGTTCCAAAAAATTATTAAAAAAACAAAAACCTGAAACACAAAAAACAAGACCTCGCACAGAAACGTCAGCGGAAAATGATAGAAGTTGAGGTTGTATTTTTGCCGTTTCTGTGTAAATCCATGGAAAGTGACGACATCCAATTCCCTTCATGCCGCACGTGTAACGAGAGATGAGCTGCGTTATCTGTAGCGTGCGGCTCTACTCGTTGTAGTGAAGGTTCGCTTTCTTCTTAACGTTACACAAACTTTGTAGAACTATTTACATCACGATTTATTATTATTTGTGAGAAGGAAAACCGGACCCCTAAATTCACATAGACCCCAAATCAGACCAAAAATATGTAATATATTTATATAAAAAAATACTTCCCGCTCCCGGGTCCTCTTCAATTCCAGGTTGGCCAGTGTCAGGACCTTGTGTCCCGGGCCCCTTTGAGCTCATTGGCCCCGTAGCAGAATACTGACCTCCTCCTCCAATGCATATATGACGGCAGGTTGTGGGGTCCAGACCGCTGACGTCCCGGCCCTGGATTTACACCGCGGTCCGCCAGTTGAGGACCGCTGAGCCTTCTCTTTCTTTAGGATAGAGGGGTTCTCCCACTATAGTAAGTGCTGGCATATTGCTAGGCTATGACCGGCGTGTGTCTGACTGCTGGGACCCCCCACGATCCTTATAATGAGGGGGGCGCTGTGCTGGCTGAGCAGTCTGGTTCCTTCAGCGTTTCAGTCGTAAGTGGCTGTGTTGCAATTCCCTGTATGGCGGGTGACCGGGAGCGCCGATGTGAAGGAGAAAACACGAAGGAACCCGGTATAATAGCGATATGCCGTAACATTGTATAATGGGAAGAACCCTATAAAGGGAAACTGTCAGTAGGTTTGGAGCCAATAAACCACCAGTGTGTCGTTTTGCAGCTCCGGTTTAGTGTTCCAGGTTTTCCTACCTCAAAAACGGACATTTAGGGAATAGTTTGTAAAGTCAATTACAATTTACCAAAAGTCCGGGCACCGAGTCCGGTGGCATCTGGCGCATTGTGCACATTAAGCCGAGGACCGTCCACCTCACTGCACGTGCGCAGTGTTCTGTCCTCCGCTTTATATGTGAATGTGCCCGATCCCGCTCCGGCCTCATCTGTAAGTTGTAATTTACTTTACTAACTACTCCCTAAATGTCTGTTCTTGATGTGGGCAGGATTAGACTCTACACTCCAGCTGTATACCGACGTGCTGGGCGTACGGTGACTACAAACCTACAGATGCAGCAATCCTTAACTTGACTCTTAGGCCTGATTCACACGAACGTTGTATACGACCGTGTGCTGCCCGTTAATACAATGGACAGCGCGCGGACCTGTGCAATCCAATGGGGCTATTCAGACGTCAGTGATTTTTCACACATCGTGTTTCTGCTGTGTGGAACTCACTGCATGTCCTATTCTAGTCCTTTTTTGCGGACCACCCCCCCACCCCCCCATTGAAGTCAATGGCTGCGTGAAAATCACGGACCGCACACGGATGTCATACGTGTCCGTGTTTCACGCAACAGTTGCTAAAGAAATGCAGAGGAAAAAAAATGTGCACCAACAATGACAGAGAACTGATGGCACAATGTTTTTTGCGGACGGAAAACAGACACGTTCGTGTGAATCAGGCCTTAAAGAGGCTCTGTCACCAGATTTTGCAACCCCTATCTGCTATTGCATGTGATCGGCGCTGCAATGTAGATTACAGTAACGTTTTTATTTTTAAAAAACGAGCATTTTTGGCCAAGTTATGACCATTTTCGTATTTATGCAAATGAGGCTTGCAAAAGTCCAACTGGGCGTGTTGAAAAGTAAAAGTACAACTGGGCGTGTATTATGTGTGTACATCGGGGCGCTTTTACTACTTTTACTAGCTGGGCGCTCTGAAGAGAAGTATCATCCACTTCTCTTCAGAACGCCCAGCTTCTGGCAGTGCAGACACAGCGTGTTCTCCAGAGATCACGCTGTGACGTCACTCACAGGTCCTGCATCGTGTCAGACGAGCGAGGACACATCGGCACCAGAGGCTACAGTTGATTCTGCAGCAGCATCGGTGTTTGCAGGTAAGTCGATGTAGCTACTTACCTGCAAACGCTGATGCTGCTGCAGAATCAACTGTAGCCTCTGGTGTCGATGTGGCCGTCACGATGCAGGACCTGTGAGTGACGTCACAGTGCTGCACTGTCACAAGCTGGGCGTTCTGAAGAGAAGTGGATGATACTTCTATACACAACGCCCAGCTAGTAAAAGTAGTAAACACGCCCCGATGTACGCACATAATACACGCCCAGTTGTACTTTTACTTTAAACACGCCCACTTGTACTTTTGCAAGCCTCATTTGCATAAATACGAAAATGGTCATAACTTGGCCAAAAATGCTCGTTTTTTAAAAATAAAAACGTTACTGTAATCTACATTGCAGCGCCGATCTGCTGCAATAGCAGATAGGGGTTGCAAAATCTGGTGACAGAGCCTCTTTAAGACGTTAAATACAATGGGGTAAGAGACTTTAAAGGGGCTGTTCACACCTGTGTTTGGGTATTCCGTTGCTCTGCTCCATCAGAAGAGCAGAACAAAGGAATAACGGAAGCCACGGTTCCAGTGCACGACGGATATCGCCGGCGGCCAACGGAACCCATTGACTTCAATGGGTTCCGTCACCTTTCCTTTGGGGAGTCCGTGATTTTACCGGAAAAACTAGTTTTTCAAGTAATCCCTGCCGGATTTGCGACGGAGGACCATACTGTACCGGCGTATTTCTGACCACTTTTAAAGTCCTATAGAGGAGCCTATGGAAAACGCTGCTGACCCCAAGAAAACGCTACAACTACGCCACAAACCAAAACGCTGTGTACGTAGACGCTACAATATTTTACTACACACTTTAACCCCTTAATGACCAGCTACATTTTTCCATTTTTGCCTCCCTACCTTTCAGCAGCCATAACTTTATTTTTTTTTTTTCACTGACGTGGCTGGAGGGGCCTTGTTTTATGCAGGAGAAAATTATTTTTTTTCTGCTCTGTTTGGGGGTAGATAAAATTCACTAAGTTATGAAATTTATTTTTACGCCACAAATTTAGGAGAACTATTAAAAATTATTATTTTTTGTTTATTCTTTATCCAGTTTACGTTTCATGCTAAATAAGCTGGTAAATGAATTCTTCAGGGTGTTCCGGTCGTGTAGATATATAATACGTGTAGGTTTTTTGTTTTTATACAATGTTTGGGTAATAAAATATTGCTGGTTCTCTGTTGCGGGTTTTCCCCATTGAATTCAATGGGAAAGTAAAACCCGCAAAAAAAATCACAATCACCGGCCGCAGCGGTCACAAGGGATGAGACGTCTCACCAGGAGGATCGGCTGCAGGACAACAGAGGGGCACGTCGCCATGACTACAGAGACCGGGTAAGTATACGGGTTAGGGTCTCCTGTGCTTGAGATGTTTGCAGTCATGGAGACCTATTCTTACATGTTAGGGGCACCAGGGTCCCCGGAGTGTTATATAAAGTACAGGGGGCACTGCTGATTGTGCTGATCAGATCTGTGATGCGGGAGTACAGTTATATTTTCTTCTTTTCCTCTCTCAGTTCAGCCAAAGGTGAAGGTGTCCAGTCAGGAAGATGATGAGATCATGAAGCTTCACTGCCAGGTGTATGGATTTCACCCCCGAGCTGTGGATGTGAAGTGGAGGAAGAACGGGATGGACGACATTCCCACATATGAGACCACACACATCCTCCCCAATCCTGACGGCACCTATCAGATCAGGGTGACTGCGGAAGTGATCCCCAAAGAGGGCGACAGTTACTCCTGTTACGTGGCGCACAGCAGCCTGGCAGAGTCGCTGAACGTGATGTTGGGTGAGTGTTCTCCATACTGGATGGCGGAGAGGAGTAAGACTCTGCGATATCTCATGACCGGCGATCACTAATGTTATATGTATTGTATAGTCTAGTTATTAATGGGATCTGCAGAACCGCACATTACGTGATTTAACTCTTCATTTTCCGATATTAAATCCCTTCCTCCTTTTAGGGGTCAGATAATCTCCGGAGGTCTAGACATATTTATAACGCAATGAATCTGTTCATGTTGATATCAGACCTCAGGCTATAAATGTAGAAGAGCCGTCAGTGTAATATGCTTATTGTATGCCGGGGTGGGAATCCTGTATCTTCGATGTAAGTGTCCGCTCCGGTTTTATATAAATTCTCTCCATTTGCCGCACAATGTCTCCCCCAATTCCCCGTCTCATTACATAGAGAGCACGGGACTTCCAATGTTTCCTCTTCCGGCACGTTTCTCCCTGGTCTTTCTTGTTTGTATCTCAGTCGCCTTTGTCCTGTCGTGTTCCTGCTGCCGGAGTGAGAGGGACTAAGAACAAGTCCGTGTAACATAGAGAGGCAGTGCATTGTACAGCTGTGATGGCTTCAGTGTATGTAGCTGCATGTAATACAATAGTGGTCACCCGGCCATGAGATCTGATGGTTTCTAAGCCCCCTGCAGTATTACAGTCTTCAGAATACACGTCCAGAAGCAGCAGATTGTTACATGCGGATTTTATAAATCCACAAATCTGCGAGTGAGTTTAGTAAAACTCCTGTCACCAGCATTGGACTGAACATATCCCTAGGGTGAGTTACAGGAATAGACGTGTGGATTGTGCACATGTATGTAACACTATTACACGGCACATATGTCATTACTACAGCGGACGCAGACTGTCAATCACTGGCACATGAAGCTCTCAGAATAATCCACATCTCATATTTACCTTTCTATTCTATAACTTCTAGAACCAGAGAAGGCGAGTGACTGGGCCATTCCTGTGATCATAGCTGTGGCGGTCGTCATCCTTCTGGCTGGCGGCATTGGTGGATTTCTCCTTTATAAAAGTAAGTGTCAGTAATGCGGCGCTTCTTCTCCTCCAAACCAGAATGACTCTCAAGGATCTTATCCCCCAGGAACTCCCCAGTAACTGTATATAGGAGAGTGCTGGGACAAACCTCTCAATCATTGAATTCAGGTGTTTCATTCAGTCCCATTGCCACAGGTGCGAACATTTGTGATAGAACGAGTCGTTGTAAAGATCTCACTAGAGACATGGCTGGTTGGATGGTCGGTCGGTCGGGGGAGTTTTGTGTGGAAGAACTTGGCTGCCCGCGCAGAGTCCTGACCTCAACCCCATCCAACACCATTGGGATTAACTAGAATGAAGATTGTGAGCCCGGCCCCCTCCCCCAACATCAGTGTCTGACCTCACAAATGATCTTCTGGATGAATGGGCAAAAATTCCCACAGACACCCCAAAAACTTCTCAGAAGAGGGGAAGATGTTTTACTGCAAAGGGACCAACTCCATATTAATGTCTATGGATTTAGAATAGAATTTCAACACTTTTGTCCATATAGTGTATACATAGAATATATAGAATATTTTTTCCAGTCGCTTATTAATTATAACTGTTGTCTCAAAGTCACAAATTGATGTTCCTATAGGGGCTGTTACCTATTCTTGCACACACTGTGTTCTCTGAGTGTCCAGGCCTAGTAATGCCAGTGACGCCTCTGAATTGTTCTATATAGTGCTTACTGCTGACTGTTTCCTCACTAGAGCCACGTAGTACCTACACAGTGGTGCCACCTTACTGATAATACCCACTTCTGTGCCCATATAGTAGTGTAGGCTAATTGTTCCCTCTACAGAGAATGTGTGCCCGCTGTATACCCATGATCATAAACTAATCACGTAGCAGTGCCCGCAGAGTACTTATCACTACAGCAGTGCCCGCAGAGTACTCATTACTACAGCAGTGCCCACAGAGTACTTATCATTACAGCAGTGCCGGCAGAGTACTTATCACTACAGCAGTGCCCGCAGAGTACTTATCACTACAGCAGTGCCCGCAGAGTACTTATCATTACAGCAGTGCCCGCAGAGTACTTATCACTACAGCAGTGCCCGCAGAGTACTTATCACTACAGCAGTGCCCGCAGAGTACTTATCACTACAGCAGTGCCCGCAGAGTACTTATCACTACAGCAGTGCCCGCAGAGTACTTATCACTACAGCAGTGCCCGCAGAGTACTTATCACTACAGCAGTGCCCGCAGAGTACTTATTACTACAGCAGTGCCCGCAGAGTATTTATCATTACAGCGGTGCCCATACAACTGCCAGTCACAGTGCCCCCACAATACCACACACTCTTCTCCTTTGTGGTCCCGGCTGCTCTCTGCTAACAGGAACGTACATTAGATCAGGGAATCAGCAGCCACTTCACGTGTCGTGTCCCGGAGCTCAGAATTGGAGAATTGAGTCAGGCAGAAGTCATCTATGATCGATCTCTTCTATCCGGGGAAATGTGAGACGTTCCGGGAAAATGCGGGAACTCGCAGACTATCTCACTGAATCCTGGACATGCTTTGTTATGGGGTTTAGGAGTCAGGAGCCGCAATAAAGAGACTTGTGGGCCGCATGTGGCCTCCCTGGATATAGTATATAGAATCAGTGCAGCAGTATATAGCAGCTCTGATATACCGGACAGTCATCTGTAAATAAAGTATAACCACCGCAGACCCTAAAATATCCCTTTTATATACACACGATATAAACACTATATACAAAAGTTTTTTCATGTTTTTTTTTTTGTTTTTTTTTTTATTAACTCAAAAATCAGTCCAGATATGGAGCTCGGTATCGTTATCGGGATATTTCTGACATTACTCCACCTAAAATAACCAGCAAAATGCCCAAAATATATCATGTGAACAATCGTGCTTTTATTCACACAACATGACAACATTTTGACCGTTTATTTCTATAGAAATGATGGGAGTTGTGATGAGGGAGATTAGCTGCTGCCGCACGCACCCGATCCTTGTTTCCCCATTGACAGCCGGGCTGATGTTTGGACGCCATCTCCCCCCTTTAATATTTGCAATCATTGGTTCTTCACTTTCCTGTTACTTACTCCATCTCCTCTTTTTATTTTAGGAAAGAAAGACGACGGCTACAAGGCGACCAGCAGTGAGTATTCTGCATATAGTTGTACTGTCCTCCCTATCACTTCTTCACTAACATAGCACGTGACTGTATATGATAGGAGGCTGCGACTGTATATGAGAGGAGGCTGCGACTGTATATGAGAGGAGGCTGCGACTGTATATGAGAGGAGGCTGTGACTGTATCTGAGAGGAGGCTGCGACTGTATATGAGAGGAGGCTGCGACTGTATAGGAGAGGAGGCTGCGACTGTATCTGAGAGGAGGCTGCGACTGTGTAGGAGAGGAGGCTGTGACTGTATCTGAGAGGAGGCTGCGACTGTATATGAGAGGAGGCTGCCACCTGTGTATGAGAGGAGGCTGCGACCTGTGTATGAGAGGAGGCTGCGACCTGTGTATGAGAGGAGGCAGCGACCTGTGTATGAGAGGAGGCAGCGACCTGTGTATGAGAGGAGGCAGCGACCTGTGTATGAGAGGAGGCTGCGACCTGTGTATGAGAGGAGGCTGCGACCTGTGTAGGAGGGCAGGCTGCGACCTGTGTAGGAGGGCAGGCTGCGACCTGTGTAGGAGAGGAGGCTGCGACCTGTGTAGGAGAGGAGGCTGCGACCTGTGTAGGAGAGGAGGCTGCGACCTGTGTAGGAGAGGAGGCTGCGACCTGTGTAGGAGAGGAGGCTGCGACCTGTGTAGGAGAGGAGGCTGTGACCTTTGTAGGAGAAGAGGCTGCGACTGTATAGGAGAGGAGGCTGCGACTGTATATGAGAGGAGGCTGCGACTGTATATGAGAGGAGGCTGCGACTGTGTAGGAGAGGAGGCTGCCACCTGTGTATGAGGGGAGGCTGCGACCTGTGTATGAGAGGAGGCTGCGACTGTGTAGGAGAGGAGGCTGCGACTGTATAGGAGAGGAGGCTGCGACTGTATATAGGAGAGGAGGCTGCGACTGTATATAGGAGAGGAGGCTGCGACTGTATATAGGAGAGGAGGCTGCGACTGTATATAGGAGAGGAGGCTGCGACCTGTGTAGGAGAGGAGGCGGCGACCTGTGTAGGAGAGGAGGCGGCGACCTGTGTAGGAGAGGAGGCTGCGACCTGTGTAGGAAAGGACAGTATGTGACTGTATGTGAGAGGATCCTGGGGCTTTGTATTAGAGGACGGTATGTGACTGTATATGAGAGGACGGTATGTGACTGTATATGAGAGGATCCTGGGGCTTTGTATGAGAGGACGGTATGTGACTGTATATGAGAGGACGGTATGTGACTGTATATGAGAGGGTCCTGGGACTGTGGTGTATATAGTGTAATGACTGTACTGTGACCTGAGTTACAGGATAACTCCGCTCTGTAAGTTAAATGTCCTCTCACCACACACAACCCATTTAATTTGGCAGCCGCCATGGCAGATTTGCTGGGTGAAGCCGCAGCCAGACAGATGTTTTCCCTCCCGCGTCGGAGCCTGCAGCGGGCGGAGAGGGCTTCTCTATTCTATCTCATATCGGGGGTCCGGAGTGGTGGACCCTCATCTTTGAATTCCATTTGCCCCAATATGTTATGTGAACAGGGATTACATTCATAAGACTACCCCTTTCAAGGACTTGTGCAGGACTAGACAAACATGGCGGCTTTTTTCTAAAAACTGTGCCACGCCTGTCCACAGGTTGTATGTAGCTCAGCCCTATTTACTTTAATGGCGCTGAGCTGCAATACCAGACACCGCCTGTGGACCGCTGTGGTGCTGTGTGTAAGAAAGCCGCCATGTTCTTCATATCCTGTACAACCCCTTTAAGTCTACTTAGAAAAGTTGTGTAACTTTGTAAATGCTTTACTTATCTCGTAAAGTCACATGACTGACCGCAGAACGGAGCTAAATCGTTATCTGGACCAGTTTTGAATGAATATAGAAAGTCACTGAGTAAATAAATATCAAAACATAAAAATAGTAAAGAAAAATATCTACAAAGTCACTTAATTCTATATTTACATTTCAATCGTAACGTATTGCTAAAAGGTGGAATTTCGCTTTAAATAATTTCCTATTTTCGCAGCTTCGGACACCTCATCTGAACGGTCCAATAATCTCCCCAAAGCCTAATGGTAAGTGATAATATCTTATATAAATGCCGCCGCCATGTAGCGAAATATCAAATCTGGGATCAAGAATTAGGATGAACCTCCTGCCCCCACTCAGCCAATAATCTTTGGACCTCCCTGTCCTCCTGGATTAACCCCCTCATCACCATCCCTGCCATGAGACTGCACCATCTATATGGTGTTTGCCCTTTCATTCCTTAATATGCTTTCCTTAAGGCCTCCCACATACGAGCGTGTTTGGTCCGTGATATACGCTTCGTACGTCGGCCGCATTAACAGAACACACTGCAGGGAGCCGGGCACCTGGCATCAGTTATCTATGACGCCAGTTGTCCCTGCCTCGCTGCAGAAAACATGTTTTCAGTACGGGACAGTAGTTCCGCGGAGAGGCGGTGACACCCAGTGTATATAGATAACTGATGCCAGGAGCCCGGCTCCCTGCTGTGTGTTTGGTTAATGCGGCCGACGTACGGAGCGTATATCACGGACCAAATACGCTCGTATGTGGGCGGCTCCTTAGACATTTTGACTCTGTGTAGTAAGTTACTGATATGAAATGTTCCGCATTCTATTTGCCATTGACTTTGATCAAGTTATTTCATTATTTTTTATTCTATAGAACGCCCCGGCTATTAGATGATTAAACAATTTATTAAACAAAGTTTTGCTATCTTTTTAAATCATATAGTCCGTGGTTAGGAACTATTACCTTTTTCCAGAAATAATTCTACAGAGCAGCCATGTCCTTTTGGCGCTGCTCAGAGTATTCTGATACTGAAAATATGAAGATCACTTTTGGGTGAATTTTCTCTTAAGATATGTCTATGTATGTAGAGATATAACATACATAAAAAGTTGGGTAACTCTGTACATACATGACATTACTTATCCTGTACTGATCCCGGTTTACAGCCTGTATTATACTCCAGAGCTGCACTCACTGCTCTGCTGGTGGAGTCACTGTGTACATACATTACATTACTTATCCTGTACTGATCCTGAGTTACATCCTGTATTCTACTCCAGAGCTGCACTCTATTCTGCTGGTGGGGTCACTGGGTACATATATTATATTACTTATCCTGTACTGATCCTAAGTTACATCCTATATTTTACTCCAGAGCTGCACTCACTAGTCTGCTGGTGGAGTCACTGTGTACATACATTACATTACTTATCCTGTACTGATCCTGAGTTATATCCTGTATTATACTCCAGAGCTGCACTCACTATTCTGCTGGTGGAGTCTCTGTGTACACACATTACATTACTTATCCTGTACTGATCCTGAGTTACATCCTGTATTATACTACTGAGCTGCCTTAACTATTCTGCTGGTGGGGTCACTGTGTACATATATTTATTATCCTGTACTGATCCTGCGTGACATCCTGTATTATACTCCAGAGCTGTACTCCCTATTCTGCTGGTGGAGTCACTGTGTACATACATTACTTATCCTGTACTGATCCTGAGTTACATCCTGTATTATACTCCAGAGCTGCACTCACTATTCTGCTAGTGGAGTCACTGTGTACATACATTACATTACTTATCCTGTACTGATCCTGGGTTACATCCTGTATTATACTCCAGAGCTACATTCACAATTCTTAAGACTTTAGAGCTGAAATGTCCCAGAATTCAGTTTGTCATTTGAGAGGTGCACTATACAGTAATCGAATGGTAAAAAGTCTGAAATTACTTACACAATCCTTTTTCTTGTAGTCCAAACCACAGCACATGTATATGGGGAGTTTCTCCCCTGCTTCGTGCTGGAACAGGTGAAAACCCCATAACGGGCCTCATTCACAAATACATATATTATTGTTTTGTTTCTTCGTTATAGAATTTTATTGACCATTTTTAGGGTATTATTGGACCGGTATAATGACCTCTAACATTTTGTACTTTTCTTCTTTACAGGGCGATGGAGACAAGAGTTGCCCTGAGCTTACGTTCTTCTAGGCTACAAGGAATCGCAGCTTCCCATCTTCTCCCGTCTCATTATTTCATGTCTGTAATTTAAAAGGAACCTGCAAAATACAATAATCTCATCTCGGTTCAGCCAAATCCTGTAAGAAAATGTCGCTCAGATAATTTCACCCACAGAAACGTCTCACAAAGTAGAAGAAAGTTGAGGGACATAAATTCGGCCACTACCAAACTCTACAAAGGCGACTGTACTATTAAGATGTGTAGGGTTCACAGTGATGTGAATATTAGTTATCTGCTGCCCGTCTGAAGCACCTGGGTCTCCGCCACATTTAGTCAGACGACATATCTGCGGGAGAAGTATTTTCTGTGGGTGGAGTTATCTTTAAAAAAAAAAAAAACACCACTAAAGGGGTTGTCCTAACTGGTCACTTTTTAGGATGTATTGATGTTATAGAGGGTGCCTCTTACTTGAGACCGCTGCAATATATCAGCCATAAAGCAGAACTGCTGGAAAGAGCAGGACAAATGAGTGGCCACCCGCGGCTTTCCTGGCAATAACCGCTGATTGGCGGAAGTTTCCGCAGCTGGACCTGATCGACTAAACGCAGCTTCCTGTGTGAGAATTTGGCCCAACATCTTAAATAAAATATTAAGAGAATCCTATAGGAAGTTTCGGAACATTTGCGACAATTTTGTTATATGGCAGGTTTACTTTAAATTCCTAATCCGACTGTCTCACATATTATTGATTTTTCCTTTACATTTTCTCGGTAATTACAAGAAGATTTTGGGTTTAAGGTTTTAAATTTTTAAATATCTTAATAGTTATTTGCAATAAATCGCATTATATTGAGAACCTGATCGGTTTATATAACATTATATTGAGAACCTGATCAGTTGATATAACATTATATTGCTTTCATTTACGTTAGCTTCATATTTTCAGTCGGATTTAGGGTTTATTGGAATGTACTTTAAGTTTTGTTCTAACGTTGTTAATTTTTTTTTTTGTATTTGTACGATATGATATCAATATAAGAGACATCACACCACAGAGTCAGAAGGCGCAATTATCCATTCTTACATGTTTTGTAAATGGTGTAATTGATAGAATTGTTCTTCTTCCCTCCACTCATGAAACACGAGATCCCATACCAGATACAGACGAGGAGCGCTCGCCATTGTCCGCTCTGCGCTGCGTAGTCATTACACATTCACTATACAGTCAAGTAACGCTATTTATTTCATATCCCATCGTGGAGCGGATGAGCGGGGGTTGGGTTACTTAGGAACACTTTCTGATGCTACTAGAATGGATGTAATAATTTTTTATGGGATGACCGGCTTGTTGTACTCTGTCTTATGGCAGTATCGTGTCTTCCGTAAAGGAAAAAGCTCAGTTTGTGCCGTATGTTATCGGTGATAGAAAGTTGACCTGATATGTGTGGCGGTGTCCCGGCTCTCCCCTGACGGCAGATGTCGGGGAATGAATGGTCGGGCATGGTTGATTTCCACGTGCCCAATCCTTTTGTTCGTAAGGAGATAAGAGCTGCAAGAGGAGTCTAATTTTATCCCTACTGAGAACCCACGCTCGCTCGGCCGTGTGCATGTGTACGGGGGAGTCTAGTTCAGCGGACAGCTATTCCTCCAATGTTCAGTTGACCGCTATCTAAAGTGAATGACCAGCCTCTGCCATGCTCATAAAAGCTTCTATAAACATGAACACAAATGGTGGACACCTGAGAAACTTTATATTGCTAATCCTGCAGTTGTCATGGATGACCACCCCGTACATCGATGCAGAGCTGTGGCTAGGATTTTATTTACCCTGGGCAAAGATTAATTCCACTCCCCCGGGTGCTGAGTGCCAGGGTGGCGTCAACAAGCCACTTTGCCTTGGCCAGATACAGCTAGTATATGGCCAGGGCAAAGTGGCTTGTTGACGCCACCCTGCTACTCCGCACCCGGGGCACATCTTCTGGTACCTCCCCCTAATTACACCCCTGCATTGATGCAAAAATAGTCACCCATGTAGCTGCCGTCTTAGGAAATGGTTGTCCGATAGAAGCAGAAGTTCTGGCTGATGGAAGTCGTGGCATTATATCCCATAATATACATGTACGATCATCATCAACAAAAAACAAACACATTCTGATCACGTATGATCGCCGGATTGTCCGCAACAGGCGTTTACTTTTTGCATAGAGAATAATTATCACGGTATGAGCAGATTAAACAGGATGAGAATGTAAGTGCTTCTACTGTGTGGGCTTGAAATAAAAAGATCTTATAGTTTTTCCTGTTTACTGATCTTATGATTTAATTTATCAATAAAGTACATTTAGGCTTTTTGTGTTTCTTTTTTATAACTATAATTACACAATAAAAGTGTCTACATGAAGTGAGAACTGCAAAAAGCTGGAATTTAAAAAAAAAAAAAAATATATACATTTTATCTACTACTAAGGGAGACATTTAGTCTTGTAGACTGGGACTGTGAACTTCTAAATTGGGCTACAGTATCTACCGTAAATGGAAAGCTTTATAGGGAGCCTACAGTTATGTTGTCATCCGCTTCTCCCGCCAGAAATTTATGATGCGGATGGCAAAATATGCGGAGAGCGGGAGATCTAGTTGCTTTGGCCAGTGCCATTCCAGTAAAACTTTTTTTTGTGGCATGTGTCCCAGCTATATGTCAGGCATGTACATCAGGAGTCTCGTTCATCGGCTGCACATTCACCTGTGTAAACAGGGAGACGGGCTGCCGACGTGATAGAAATGTATGGGGACGAGCTACCGGAGTAACGTTCGCTCATCCACATATGAAAGGAGAAAACAAGCGCCGATTGACAAACTGTTGTGAAAGGAGCAAATGAGCGCCAATCAACAAACTGTCTCGTTGATCAGCGCTCGTTTAGACGGCACATTTCAGGCCGTGTAAGAGGACCCTTACTGTATTATTATTGACTGATTTTCTAAAGATTGGGAAGGGTCTGAACAGTAACATAGAGCCAGAAGGAAAATAGGAGCGAGAGTCTGCTAGAAGGTGAAGAAGATGCCACATTCCTCTAATGATACAAGTCATGTTTGCGGTATTAATAGTCACACCAGAGCTGTATTAACAGGGTTTTCCCAATAACCTAATTGCTCTTAAAAACAAACCATCTGAAAATCAAAGTCGTTCATTGTTGAGCTATCAGCAGGGGCGCAGCAAAAGTCTCATGGGCCCTGGTGCAAGAATTCAGCTTGGGCCCCCCTACCCCTTCCCAGCACTGCTGCGCGCACCTATGCCTAGCCACCTTGCCCAACAGTCCCATACCTGCCTCCACAGTTTAATGCCCCCACACAGTATAATGCTCCCCATAGCTGCCCCCACACAGTATAATGCTCCCCATAGCTGCCCCCACACAGTATAATTTCCCCCACACAGTATAATGCTCCCCATAGCTGCCCCCACACAGTATAATTTCCCCCACACAGTATAACGCTCCCCATAGCTGCCCCCACACAGTATAATGCTCACATATGTCCTAATAGAAAAATAACATTACTTATCTATCCCCGTTCCCACAATGGGTGGAGGAGCCTTCCCCTTTGGTTTGTGCTATGAGTGACTTGGCGCAGACAGACGCAATGACGTCACAACATCGCGCCTGCCTGCGCCGATCCGCTGTTGGCACAGTAAATGCTGGAGCAAGGGGCTGTCAGCTCCTTGCTCCAGCATTAAATTCAACTGTATCTGTGTCCTAAGGATGCAAATACAGTTGGAACCGTGTCCAACACGGTCAGCGTTGTGGTGCCTGTGGGCTCCCCAGGCTTAGGGGCCAGGTCGCAACTGCGACCATTGAGACCCCTATAGCTACACCACTGGCTATCAGTCACCTCTGTCACATGTACCCTCACCGGCAAAAGTTCGTCCAGCTGGTGATGTCCCTAACATGGCCGAGTCTGCGCAGTTCATCCGAGTGCTTCTTTTTTCTGAGCAGCGCTTTCCATTTCGTGGCAGAAGCTCAGACAGCAGTTCTACTTTCACGCCCCGAGATGCGCTATTTATCTTACTGCACATGCTCGCCGTGTCCATGGACTTCTATGGGCTCCATCGACCTCAATGGAGCACATAGCAATATGAAGCCGAGCATGCGCAATAAAAATGATCAACCACTTCCCAGGACCTCCGTGCTGAGTGATGATGGCGCTGCGCTGGTGAATTGTGGGAGCAGGATCACCTCATAGTATACAGAAAGCCCGTCCCCATTTTGGATAGTGGGACCAGGAAGCAAAGGGTATCCATTGGGATACTGAAGGTGCGCAAAAGTAATTATTTTTACAAAAATGTGCGCCAAATTGCATTAGATTGTATAGTATATGTGATCCAAGCACTAACCTAGCGATTCATGGTAATGATCCTACGTCTGATTGTTTAAAATGGGCTTAATGCGTAAAAGCTGTTCTAACAAAAAGTGTCCGTGTTGTCAATAGTAACCAATCAGATCACTTCTTTAATTTTCAGTCCGGCTCTGGAAAAATGTAAGGTGCAATCTGATAAATAGTTAATCGCAACCCCTTAACGCCTTCCACTACAGGGCCGTATTCTAAAGTGCCGTACTTTTACCTAAAAAAAATATTTCGATTCTTGTATTTTCATCTTGACTTGCTTATTTGTTATACATTTAGCAGATCACCATTTATTTATGTATTTGTGATACTTATATAGCACCGACATATCCTGCAGTCCTGTACAGACGTCCTCACTCACAGCCCCCCCTGAGTCACTTTCTAAATTTCATGTCTGAATGTTTTGAAGTGCGGGAAGAAACCTGAATACTCAGAGGAAACCCCTGGAAACACGAGGAGAACATACACTTTGTGGAGATGTTGTACTTGGTTGGATTTGGACCCAGGACCCCAGCGCTGCAACAGTGCCAACCCCTTAGCTGCCAGACTGCCCACCATGACTGAGGATCCATGGATAACAATAAAAAATATGAATAGATATTTAAGTGAATTTACTCAAAGTAAAGATTTACGGAAATATGTTTATTACATTTGGTGGTAAATTTGCTACAGGTCATAGAAGCGAGGAATGGAGTCCCCACTAATAATGGTCTCCGTTGTCCCATCCTTTGTGACCGTAACCAGATAGATCACACCTCCGCTAGAACCATCTCTACCCATTGCCAGGGACAGAGCTGTGAAGAGAGGAAACAGCACAGAATTATCATTATAGAAATACAATTTCACTAATACAGATCTCTTCTGTGTTTAAAGTGTAGACTTTACTAGTGAGCATGAAGAACCAAGGAGATCGACACTTTCTTATCAGGACACATAGACATAGAAGGGGTCCCCGCTCAGGACCGCACTCTATTGGCCATAGTGGAGAGCTACTGCAAATAGTGGCTTATGGTTTGGGTGACGTGACCAGCGTCGGACTGGGGTTACTTGGACCCACCGGAGGAGATGATTCTAAGGGTCCACCCTACATCTATATAGAACATGTACACCTCCACTTTTCATTTCATCATAGTCCTTGTTATTGTACACACAGGACGTATCATCAATAAGTTCTAATAGTGATGAGCTTAGATGTGATCGGTAACCGCTCGATCCTGACTTTCAGGAACTTGCAGGACCCGCTCACTGAACCCGTCAGTCCTGCTGACCTGACGGATACCGGTTTCAGCACTAGATACAGCTGCTCTGTATACAGAATACAAAGCAGCTGTATCTCAAAAAATAAAAATAATTTTTAATATAAAGTATTCAGAAAGTGGCATCAATCACACTGATACACCTTTTTTAAGAAAAAACAACAACACGTTTTTATAGGTGTACATAGCCTTAAACTGGTGAGCACATTTTCCCAACCCTTCCTTATCCCCACAACCATCTCTACGATTATAAATGTAGGCAAAACAGTGTTTTTCCGCTGGACTCCAAGATGGTTCACACATGGTAGGTTAGGGGCATGACACGTCAGATCATGCGACTCTGGCCTATAGACAACTGACCTCCCTGCCTTGGATTTCTAAAGTCTACTCCAACTGCGCCATTTCCTTCACTCTCATCTCTTGGTGCTGAGGGCTCTTTTGCCTGGTAATGCCCGACTTTGGAATAAAGTTGTAAACAGTTACATGAATTTGTGACCAATGTAACTGGGTGGCTGTTTGCTCTGACTCTGCTTTCTTTCTTACTTCATCATGGCATCATGTTTTTCTCCACCACATGATAATTACTACAACGCATCCCTGCCCTTTGGATGTCTCCTGAGTCCACATCTGACCAGCAATGGTTAAACAGTACATACAACATCATGTACATGGGATGACCGACCTCTATGGGCAGTTATCAATTCTTTGCCTTAGACAAACTCTGGTTCCACTAGGTGGACTTCACAACATCACCTTCCTGCAAAACCCCTCTGGCTGACTACTGAATTTTGGCTGGCGGCACTTCTGGTGCGAGATAGTTATCAAAACAGGTGCAAGAGAAAAAAGAAGCAATTGCCCAAAAGTGTCCTTGAATAATGAGAAGTAGAATGAGAAGTGGAATCTGATTGGTTGACATGGACAACTCTTTCTCTTGCACTAGTTTAGATAAATCTTCCCCAATGTTTCCGCCTCAGAAGTTTCTTAAAGCCGGTAAAGAAAAAGAAAAAACATCTCCTAGAGTCAATGCACCAAAGAGAACTGCACATTTGTTTACATAGTTTATATGTACTTTATTTTTGGATGTAAAAGTGCCTTCTGGTGTGAGGAGACATCTGTAGGTGCCGTTGATTCCCTTACCGTGGATAGCAAATTTTTCGCACTGCTCCTTTGACATGCCAGGTTTAAAAACGGAGTCCACATAACCATATATATATGTGCTGCCAGATCCACCAATAGCAAAAGGTTGCCGTGTTATCATCCCACCCAGCGTCCCGAAGACCTATGGAGCAGACAGATTTAATACAGGACAAACACTGATTTTCTATTCCCACACTGAATATTAAAAGGTTAAAATTATATCAAATATACAACCAAATGACTCTTACTCTTGTGTTAGTTGTCAGTGACATGGTGTTAAGCAGGGTGACAAGTTTCAGTAATGCTATGACATCATCGGTGACTCTGCTGATCAATAGTATCGACTGCTGCCATTGGTTTAAAAGTGACATGCAGGGGGCCCCAGAGCCACATGCAGCTCCCAAGTCACTAGTTGGGGAACACGGATGTACATTAAACCTTAGATCTGGGTTAGAGCCTCCTGACATTCTGCATGTGGCTTCTTGGCTGCTGAGGAGCTGCAGCTTCAATTAATTCCATGGTTGGAACCCAATCACTTGAATACTGGGCTCGGTTGTCACGTGTGAACTTCATTTCCCATGAGTCAGCATCTTTTTTTGCATCATATTTAGGAGCTCACTCGCTCGCTCACCTGTCCTCCATTCTTCTGATCCCAGCCGGCCACAATGAGATGGGCCAGCATCTCTTCCTTGTACTTATAGCTGATCCCCTTCACCAAGTTTGCCGCAGCTAACACTAAAGGAGGAGCTCCCATCTCTACACTGCGTTTGAGGGAAAAGAGAAAATAAATCATATCAATATAAAACTCAGCAATTATGGGACAGCAACAGAAAGGAGTTTAAGGATATTGAAAACCTTTGAACACTTTTTTTTTTAAATGAAACCATGTAATTTAATGTTTAAAGCAACTTTGTAATTTGTTTTTATTAAAAACAATAGTTTTTATTTTTCAGATACAGCTGCTTTGTATCCTGTATACATAGAAGCTGCATCTTGCACTGAAAACCGAATCCGTCAGCGGGACGGACGGCTTCGGTGTCAGCAGGTGCTGCGTGTCTCCCACACGCAGGATTCACCTGCTATCGATCACATCTAAGTTATGAAGAGACACGCAGGACCCGCTGTCACTGAAGCCGGCAGTCCGGCTGATCTGACGGATTCAGATTTCAGCGCCAGATGCAGCGTCTATGTATCCAGGATACATAGAAGCTGTATCACAAAAAGTAAACTTTTTTTTTTTTTTAGGAAATCCAATTACAAAGTTGCATTTAACATTATAATACATTTTTTGGCAAAAAAAAAAAAAAAAAAGTGCTCAAATGTTTCCATAGCCTTTAAAATATTTCTATTGGAAACTTTGTTTACACCTACAATACAGTGCACTTTCAGAAAATACTGTAAATCTTCATTACGTTTCAAGGCTATGGACACCTATGAATCATATTATTATTATTATTATTTTGAATTTTTTTGCATTGCATCTATTATGGGTTAAAAAATATTTTTGTAACTTTGATTTGACCAGAATTTAGCTTACATGGGCATTTAGGATCAGACTGGAGGGGCTGGAGAGTGAGCCGATAGGGAGCCCGTCTGACAGAATTGATAGTGAACGGCATGGAGCAGCTTGCAATGTTAGAATATATGCAGGCCGCATAAGAAAAACACTGCAACATTTTTAACCCCTTCCCGACATACGCCGTATATATACGGCGCTGTCGGGAGGTGGTTCCCGCAAAGCGCCGTATATATACGGCGCAGTGATGGTGCGGGCTCAGAAGCAGAGCCGGCACTATCACTGCGGGGGGACAGCTGTATTATACAGCTGGCACCCTCCTGTAACTGCCAGGACCGGAGCTACTCTCCGATCCGGCAGATTAACCCCTCAGATGCTGCGCTCAATAGAGCGCAGCATCTGATAGGTTTTCACCCGATCGGCAACCCAGTGATGCAATCGCTGGGTTGCTGTGGCAATCGGACGCCAGAAAATGGCGTCCGAGTCTGCCTTGTACGGGAGCCGATGAGGACCCGCCTGCGGCGCGCCCTCATAGGCTTGCTGTCAGTGAATAACTGACAGCGCTAATACACTGCACTATGTATGTAGTGCAGTGTATTAGAGTAGCGATCGGGGCATCAGGCCCTCATGTCCCCTAGTGGGACAAGTAAAAAAAGTAAAAAAAAGTAAATAAAAATGTGGTAAAACAATAAAAACACACACATTTCAAATAAAAATAAAGCTAAACTGACTTTTTTCCCATAGTAAGTATTTTATTATGGGAAAAACCGTAAAAATAAAAAAAACTATACATAATTGGTATCGCCGCGTCCGTAACGACCCAAACTACAAAACTATTATGTAATTTATCCCGCACGGTGAACGCGGTAAAAAAAAAACATGAAAAACAGCGCCAGAATCTTTGTTTTTAGGTCACATCTCCTTCCAAAAAATGCTATAAAAAGTGATCAAAAAGTCACATTTACTCCAAAATAGTACTAATAAAAAACGACAATCCGTGCCGCAAAAAATAATCCCTGACACCGCTTTGTGCACGCAAAAATAATAAAGTTATGGGTCTTAGAATATGGCGACACAGAAAACAAATGATTTTATAAAAAAAGTGATTTTATTGTGCAAAAGCTGCAATACATTAAAAAAACTATATAAATTTGGTATCGCCGTAATCGTATCGACCCGCAGAATAAAGCGAACATGTAATCTAGGGCGCACTGTGGATGCAGAGAAAAAAAAACAATAAAAAACTATTCCAGAATTGCTTGTTTTTGGTAATTTCCTTTACCAAAAAATGAAATAAAAAGTGATCAAAAAGTGGTATGTGTTCTAAAATGATACCAATAAAATCTACAGCCCGTCTCGCAAAAAACAAGCCCGCACACCGCTCAATCAACTGAAAAATAAAAAAGTTACGGCACTAGTAATGCGGTGATGGAAAAACATCTCAATGCGCAGGCCGGAGGGGAACATTCCTGCAGTTTCAGGGCCCTAGTATTTAGGAACTAGGAAAGGGCAGGGACATAGCACATCCGCTGGAAGCGAGGGCGCCCGTATTATACCAGCGCAAAACTTTCCCAGTAATATTTCCCAAACTACGAAGGAGAAAAAGTCCCCAAAAGGTGCAGAGCGTTACAAAGGAGGGATAAGAAAGAAAACCGTTTATCAGTGTGACACCGGCCTGCGCATAACGGATCGCTTCACAGCGTAACACACATCTATGGATAATTGTATTATTTACCCCATGATTATACCCTCCTATTATGCCCTGATATACTCCGCACAGATTACATATGCCACCACATTATAAGCTGAAATACCAGCAAAACCCCAAACAGAACTATTACCAAGCAAAATCCATGTTCAAAATGGCGGTCTTTCCCTTCTTAGCCCTACAGTGTGCCCAAACAGCAATTTATGGCCACAAGTAAGGCATTACCATGCCCGGGAGAACCCGCTTAACAATTTATGGGGTAAGATTCTCTAGGGGCACAACATCTTGTGCGGTGAATGGGCAGATCAGTGGAGAAATTGCAATTTTCACTTTGCACAATCCACTGCGTATTCATTTCTGAAAAACACCTGTGGAGTCTAAATTGTCACTACATCCCTTGATAAATGCCTTTAGGGGTGTAGTTTCTAAAACGGGGTCACTTTTGTTTGGTACATCAGGGGTTTTGCAAATGCAACATGGCATCCGCAACCCATTCCAGCAAAATCTACGCTCCAAAAGATAAATACCGCTCCTTTTCTTCTGAATGCTCCCATATATGTAAACAGTCGATTATAACCACATATGGGGCGTTACCGTACTCGGGAGAAATTACTTTACAAATGTTGGGGTGCTTTTTCTTCTCTATTCCTTGTAAAAATGAAAAATGTGTATCTAAAACTACATCTTGTTGGAAAAAAAAAATATTTTTCATTTTCATGGCTTAATTCTAATTAATTCAGCAAAAAACCTTTGGGATCAAAATTTTCACTATACCCCTAGATGATTCCTCAGGGGGTGCAGTTTCCCAAATGGAGTCACTTTTGGGGTGTTTCCACTGTACTAGTACTACAGGGGCTCAGCAAATATGACAGGACACCCAGAAACCATTCCAAAATCCAAATGGTGCTCCTTCCATTCTGAGCCCTACCGTGTGTCCAAACAGATGTTTGTGACCACATGTGGGGTATTATTTTACTCGGGAGAAGTTGCTTTACAAATGTTGTGGTGCTTTTTCTCCTTCAGTCCTTGTGGAAATGAAAAAAAAATACCTAAACCTACATTTTCTTTGAAAAAATGTAGATTTTCATTTTTACGGCCTAGTTACAATAAGTTCTGTAAAAAACCTGTGGGGTAAAACTGCTCACTCTACCCCTAGATAATTCCCTCATGGGGTGTAGTTTCCAAAATGGGGTCACTTGTTGGGGGTTTCCACTGTTTTGTCCCCTCAGGAGCTTTGCAAATGTGACATGGCCTCCGCAAACCATTCCTGCTAAATTTGAGTTCCAAAAGCCAAATGGCGCACTTTCCCTTCTCAGCCTCGCCGTGTGTCCAAACAGCCGTTTATTACCACATGTGGGGTATTGTTTTACTCGGGAGAAATTTCTTTACAAATTTTATGGTGCTTTTTCTCCTTTAGTCCTTGTGGAAATGAAAAAAAATTAGCTAAACCTACATTTTATTTGAAAAAATGTAGATTTTCATTTTCACAGCCTACTTGCAAAAATTTCTGCAAAAAACCTGTGGGGTCAAAATGCTCACTATACCCTAGATAATTTCCTCAAAGGGTATAGTTTCCAAAATGGGGTCACTTGTGGGGGGTTTCCACTGTTTTTTCACCTCTGGGGCTTTGCAAATGCGACATGGCCTCCGCAAACCATTCCTGCTAAATTTGAGCTCCAAGAGCCAAATGGCGCTCTTTCCCTTCTAAGCCCTGCCGTGTGTCCAAACAACTGTTTATTACCACATGTGGGGTATTGTTTTACTCGGGAGAAATTGCTCTACAAATGTTGTGGTGATTTTTCTACTTTAGTTCTCTTGGAAATGAAAAAAAATTAGCTAAACCTACATTTTATTTGAAAAAATGTAGATTATCATTTTCATGACCTAGTTCCAAAAATTTTTGCAAAAAAACTGGCCGGTCAAAATGCTTGCTACACCCCTAGATAAATTCCTCGAGGGGTATAGTTTCCAAAATGGGGTCACTTGTTGGGGGTTTCCACTGTTTTGTCACCTCAGGGGCTTTGCAAATGCGACATGGCCTCCGCAAACCATTTCTGCTAAATTTGAGCTCCAAGAGCCAAATGGCACACTTTCCATTCTAAGCCCTGCCGTGTGTCCAAACAACCGTTTATTACCACATGTGGGGTACTGTTTTACTCGGGAGAAATTGCTCTACAAATGCTGTGGTGCTTTTTCTACTTTAGTTCTTTTGGAAATGAAAAAAAATTAGCTAAACCTACATTTTATTTGAAAAAATGTAGATTTTCATTTTCATGGCCTAGTTCCAAAAATTTTTGCAAAAAAACTGGCCGGTCAAAATGCTTGCTACACCCCTAGATAAATTCTTCGAGGGGTGTAGTTTCCCAAATAAGGTCACTTTTGGGGGGTTTCCACTGTTTTAGTTCCACTAGACCTGTTCAAAGCTGACATGGTGCCTAAAATATATTCTAATAAAAAGGAGGCCCAAAATCCACTAGGTGCTCCTTTGCTTCTGAGGCCGGTGCTTCAGTCCAGTAGCACGCTACGGCCACATGTGGGATATTTCCTAAAACTGCAGAACCTGGGCAATAAATATTGAGTTGCATTTCTTGGGTAAAACCTTCTGTGGTACAAAAAAAATGGATTCAAAATGAATTTCTGGAAAAAAATAATGAACTTTGTAAATTTCACCTCTACTTTGCCTTAATTCCTGCGCAATGTCTAAAGGGTTAAGAAACTTTCTAAATGCTGTTTTGAATACTTTGATGGGTGCAGTTTTTAAAATGGGGTGACTTATTGGCGGTTTCTAATATCTAAGGACCTCAAAGCCACTTCACAACTGAACTGGCCCCTGTAAAAATAGCATTTTGAAATTTTCTTGAAAATGTGAGAAATTGCTGCTAAAGTTCTAAACCTTGTAACGTCCTAGAAAAATAAAATGATGTTCAAAAAACGATGCCAATCTAAAGTAGACATATGGGTGATGTTAGTTAGCAACATTTTTGTGTGGTATAACTGCCTGTCTTACAAGCAGATGCATTTAAATTGAGAAAAATGTTAATTTTTGCAATTTTTCGCTACATTTTGGTGTTTTTCACAATAAATACTGAATGTATCGGGCAAATTTTGCCAGTAACATAAAGTCCAATGTGTCACGAGAAAACAATCTCGGAATCGCTTGGATAGGTAAAAGCATTCCGGAGTTATTACCACATAAATTGAAACATGTCAGATTTGAAAAATGAGGCTCTGTCAGGAAGGTCAAAAGTGGCCAAAGAGGGAAGGGGTTAATAAAAAACAATTACAACAATTTTTATATGCGTTAATAGCTTTTAAAGGGGTTTTCCAATTTTATGTAAATACAGCTTAATTATTGAATAATAAAATGTTCAGAAAATGTCTAATATACCGAGTATATTATACTGAAATTCATCAAACTATTTTCAGAAGACCTGCTTGCTGTAGGTGAATGTAGACATTATTATTTACATTCAGAAGCTGAAACCCTGTTCTAATGATTAACTGCTTGTTACTAAAGAGATCTCCGATACACCGTGATTGGACATAATAAAAAGGAATGTTTCCACTCATTGACAGCAAGCACATACACGATAAGCCATAACATTAAAACCATCTGACTAATATCGTGTACACCGCGCCTATGCAGCCCCACAAGCAGAAACCTTTGATGCTCTGCATATTCTGATCACTTTTTATTATAACGAGCAGTAAAATTTTCAGCAATTTGTGCTACAGTAGCTCCTCTGTGGGATCAGACCAGACGGGCCAGCCTTCACTGCCCACGCGCATCAATGAGCCTCATGCGCCCATAGCCCTCTCACCAGTTGTTTTTCCGTGGAGCAGGTACTAACCACTACACACCAGGATCACCCCACAAGACCTGACGTTTTGGAGATGCTCTGACCCAGTCGTCTACACATCACAACTTGTCTCTTGTCACAGTCGCTCAGATTCTTACACTTCCCATTTTTACGTCTTTCAACACATCAACTTCCAGAACTGACAGATCACTTGCTGCTTAATATATCTCAGCCCTTGCCAGTCACCATTATAATGAGATAATAAATGTTATTTACTTCACCGGTCAATGGTTTTACTGCTATGACTGAATGGTGTATATTGAATATGGTGAAAATTAATGTACAGAATATACATTTCTTTTTTTTAAAACTTACGTGTTTTTACTAAACATTTTCCATTTACAACATGTAACGAAAGGGAAAAGGGGGAGCGGATACGGTACAGGGTTGATTGGAACAGTGATTAACAATGTTCATTTGATCATCATCCATCATGGATCCACTAAGAAAAGAGGCGGTATAAGATGGCACAGAACATACAATCCCAACTCCACCGAAGATATGTAGATGAAGTCAGGCTAAGTCAAGGTGTATTTGTTTCTGAAACCAAACAGGCGGTTGGAAATATTGCTAGACAATGCCTTTGGTCTGGGTCTGGATTTGGTCATCATTTAGCTTTGCCTGGTTAATTAGGGCAGAGAACTTTTCCTGGGCTTATATATATATCTTAGGCCTGGATTACTCAGGTGCTTGTTATACTGTTTCTGGCATGTGCTAAACTCTTTCCAGATTCTGGTTGGTGACTTTGTTCTTGTGTTTGTTTGTACTGTGGGACCTGTTAGTCCTCTGAGAGATCTAGTTTTTGTATAGTGGTTTTATGTGTATCCTGAGATCAGTAGCTCCACTGGTTTGTTTGCCTTTCCTTTGTGTTTGGTCTGCTGCCAAGCTGTTGTCTTACCCTTCTGTGCGACAGTATTCAGATAGGATCAGTGAGTACTGTTAATTCTTATACACTGTCTATTCATCTGTTTACTGCTTGTATAATATCTGCCATCCACTCCAATTATGCATCGTCTCCATCTTCTGCTACCTTCAGTATTCGGTTCCGCTTATCCACTGGTGAGTTACATGTGCCTTTTGTTTTCTGTGTGGTAGATATGTAATAAAACTCTCCTATGTCTCAAAGAATCGTTTCATCGTTTGTTCTTTATGAAGCGATGCTTCTACCCAATCCATTTTCAGGAGAAAAGATAATTTCTCCAAAAATAATTTGTAGTGAGGAGCTGGGGGCTGTAGCCACACTTGTAAGATTGATTTTACTATTTCTGCCCAAATAAAATGAAAACGTTTTCGCACTCCTGGGGAACAATGGTATTGATCAGTGTTCATGTAGCCAAATATTGCCCATAAAGGTTCAATAGGTGTAAAATTAGTAAGATTATCCAAAGTATATTTACGGACATTTTCCCAAAAGTGTGTGATTACAGGACAGGCACATAAACCGTGGTAGAGGTTCACACCTATTTCCCCACATTTAAAAAAAGTTAGAGGAATCATTGATATGGGGGGTTTCAGTATGAACAAATTTTAAGCCTCATCTCTAGAAAGCGCTCAGATGCCAAACATTTATGCGCCCGGTCCATGGCCACCAGCAGTGTCTGATAGGTCAGAATTGAGTCATCTCTTTCCCATCTTACTAATGGAATTTGAGAACAAGAATTTCCCATGTTACTAATGGAGTTTGAGAGCAAGAATAATCCAAGGAAAGACAGAGAAGCAGGTCATTTTTAGTAATGCGTTCCTTAAGTAGAATATTTGCGGGGTAGAAAATTAAAAAAACAGCGATTCCTCCATTGTTTTTTGCGCTTAGATTTTACGGAATTCACTGTGCAATTAAAACAACATGTTAACTTTATTCTGCGGGTCAATACGATTACCGCGATACCAAATACATATAGTTTTTTCCATATTTTACTAGTTTTACATATAAAATAAAATTTATTTTGTGTCGCCAAATTCTGAGAGCCATAACTTTTTTATTTTTCAGTCGATTAAGTGGTATGAGGGCTTATTTCTTGCGGGATAAGCCGTAGTTTTTAATAATACCATTTTGGTGTACATGTGACGTTTTGATCACTTTTTATTTCATTTTTTGTGGGAGATGAGGTGACCAAAAAATAGAGATTCTGGCGGTTTTTGTTTTTTTTACGGCGTTCACCGTGCGGGTTAAATAATGATATATTGTAATAGTTCAGACTTTTACGGATGTGGCGATACCAATTATGTTTATTTTTATTTTTTTACTATGCTCTAGGGGGAAAATGGGAAAAGATTTTTTTTTGAACTTTTAATTTTTTTAAAAATGTTTTCATAAAAAACCAACTTTATTTGACAAATGTTTACTTTTTTTTTTATTAGTCCCCCTTGGGGACTTCAACCAGCAATCGTTAGATCACTTGCACTATATACTGCAATACTAATGTATTGCATTATATCCTAACGGACGCAGCGCTTAATAGTAGCACAAAGATGGCGGACCCGGGGGCCTTCATTAGGCCCCCAGGCAGCCATAGCAACCATCGTCCCCCCCCCCCCGTGTTTGCATTGCGGGGGGGGGGGCGCGATGAGCTGTTAGAGGGGGTCACCCCCTCTTTCTAACTATTTAAATGCCGCGGTCGCTATCGACCGCGGCATTTAACGAGTTAAACATGCAGCCGACACCCGCATCGTATGGAGCGGGTTCACTTCGTATGGATACATCAAATGTTGGGAAGGGGTTAAAGGCTGTATAACCCCCGGCTGCTGATGCCATTGTTTGATGTAAAGTTTATCCTTTCTTGAAAATCTTCAATAAAAATTATTGAAACATTAAAGGCTATGAAAACTTTTGGGGGGTATTTTTTTCTTTAATAAATGTACAAATTTATTGATTAAAAAAAAAACATATTTGTAATTTACTTTTATTAAGAATTGTGTTTACTTTCCGACATGCAGCTTCTATGCGTTCACGGATTACCTATATTGTATGAAAGCCAATATATGAATTATAAAAATATATTAAAATAGAAATTATAAATACAAATGGATTAAAAATAGAGAAGAATGGGTTAGTTAATTGATGTCCCCCCTCCCACCACTAACCTGTGCACCTCCATGTAGTAATGTACCATGTCTGCCATTGCCTGGGCATCCGCGGCCGAGCCTGACAGAGCGCATAGTATCTTCTCATGGACAGGAGCCAGTTTATTAAATACTCGATTCACCACAGCCTCTCTGTAGAAGGAGGAGAAGATGCAAAGAGTCTGAGACACCTGAGACGTCAGAGACAAGGACGTATCACAGATACAGATGGAGGAACTACGCACCCAGCGGACACCCTGGAGTCCGATCCAATGACAACTCCTCCATCAAACTCCACGGCAATGATTGTCGTCTGAAAAGACACAGACACTGGTGATGTAACCATACAGGTATTATAATTATCACATTATTTACAGGCCGTATGCACACGACCATATTGTGAATCCATACTCATTCCGTGTTGTAAGGAGTTAATGGAAGCCCCTTATTGAAATTAACAATAATGAGGGCACAAGGTGTTAATGGAACCGCCATGTTATTAACCTGTTTTCCTTTTATTTGACATGTTCCCTCATGGGTCACTTGGTGCATGAGTACGTTATCTGCCTGGATACAGCTGACGTTTCCTGATTGGTCAGTTTGAATTTTTGGCGGGAATCTGAGCCATAGATTCACTTGGAGCTTATTGGTTAACTGTTACACAGGACACTAGAATGTTCTCTAAATTCTGCCTGGTTACAACTGGGTTTGAAGGAGAGTCCCTGATTGGTCTGTTTGAATTTATGGCGGGCTTTTAAACTATATCATCACTGGATTTACCTCAGAGATGTCTTTGCAGCACCACCACAGCATTGAGCCCCTATTTTATGAATCTCCCAGTTTTGTCACATGCTTATTAGAGGGTGGGTCATCCAGCTTCATTGCCGGGTGTTTTTGATTATTTCGTTATTGTTGTTTATATATGGTTTTGGAGCTCTAGATTGTGCGGCTGAGCTCCAAATTTTGTTAATTTGTTTAAATTTATGTAACTTCTAATAAAGCACAGCAGCTAAATATTTATCCAAAATGGTGCTGTTTATTGTTTTTATTATTACTACTTTATTATGATGTTTTTATATAAGGCTTCGTTCACATTTGCATCAGGGCTCCTCCGTTCATGGGTTCTGTCAGGGGAACCCAATGGAGGTTTTCATGCCTCCCCGTGTCCCTACATTTTACACAGAGATTTGTTTTACACATTTAGGGTATGTTCACAAGGCCTATTTACGGACGTAAATCGGGCGTTTTTGCCCCGAATTACGCCCGAAAATAGCGCCTCAATAGCGCTGACAAACATCTGCCCATTGAAAGCAATGGGCAGACGTTTGTCTGTTCACACGAGGCGTATATTTACGCGCCGCTGTCAAATGACGGCGCGTAAATAGACGCCCGCGTAGAAGAAGTGACCTGTCACTTCTTTGGCCGTAATTGGAGCCGCTATTCATTGACTCCAATGAATAGCAGCGCTAATTACGGCCGTAATTGACGCGGCGTTCAAGCACCTGCACATGCCGGTACGGCTGAAATTACGAGGATGTTTTCAGGCTGAAACATCCCCGTAATTTCAGCCGTTACGGACCCCCGCCGTGTGAACATACCCTGAATGTGCTGCACTACAAAATGGAGATGGATCTGTGAGAAGCAGATGGGTATTTGGGTACCATATTGACTACTATTTTTTAGCCTTAGGGCCTGTCCACATCAGCGTTGGCTTTCTGTTCCAGGGTTCCGTCTGAGGTTTCCGTCGGATGAACCCCTCAACGGAAAGTCAAGCGGAAACCTTAGCATCCGTTTGCATCGCCTTTGATATCAATGGTGACGGAAACATTATTAATGGTTTCCGTTTGTCACCATTCCGGCAGGTTTCCGTTTTTTCGACAATCAATAGCGCAGTCGACTGTGTCAATCCTTCCATTATACTGTTCTCTGTGTAGGTGTCACTCCTGGTTTGGATTCACACATCGCATATTTGTTGCAGAATTTGATGCAGATTCCAGAAGTGGTTTCAAAAAGAATGATAAATACGGTACAGCCGTGTGAAAAACGCCTTAAACTATAGACACATTAATGTCTGTTATTGGGGGACGAATTATATTTTTTAATGGCACCATTTTTGAGGTTCGTGTCATTTACTGAAAATATTTTATTTGTTTTTTAGGTGGAAATGCAAAAAAAAAAGATCAATTCTGCAATTCTTCTGACGTCGTTTACTGTGCAGTATAATGTTAACTTGTTTGCGGGTCAAAATGATTATGGCAATACCAAATTTATATATATTTTTTATTTATTTTTTTACTACTTTTGAGCAATAAAAACTCTTTTGAAAGGAAATCTAATTTTCCATATTCTGAGAACCATAACTTTTTTATTTTTCCATCGAGAAAGCTGTGTGAGGTCTGTAGAGGGATGAGCTGCAGTTTTCATTGGTACAATTTTAGATCGCTCTTTTTTCAATTTTTTGGGAGGCAAGAGGAACAAAAACAGCAATTTATAGTATTACTTTTTTTTACGTTGTTCATCGTGTGGGATAAATAACATGATCATTTTATAATTCGGGTCGTTACGGACACGCCAATATCAATTATGTATAGTTTTCTTATTATTTTTTTACATAATGGGAGAAATCAGTTTTTTTTTCATATATTTTTAAATATGATATTTAACTTGGTTTTACAGTCCCACTAGGGGATTTTCATAGAATACGCTGTCATTGTAACGCTGACACGCATTCTATTAGGTGCTGCCTAAAAGGTGTACTAAGATGTCAAACCTGGGGACCATTATTAGGCCCCGACTGCCATAGCAACGCATCGGCATTCCGCATCTAAGGGGTTAAACAGCTGGGATCAGAGTTATCTCTGATAAAGCAGAATGTAAGATGACTCTGTTGTGGGTGCCGCAGGCTCAGCCCGTGCCATCACAGCGCTATACATGTATGGCGAAGTGTAGGAAGGACTCAACCGCTGCTCCGTACATGTATGGCAGATATCGGAAAGAGGTTAAATATATAGCCACCCTCTGTCTGGGCATTCAGCCAATGCCGCAGGTCCAGCCCCTCTTACCCCTGGTCATGAGAATCTGGGTCTGGCTATACATTTCCCCTGTAGCGACCTCTGCAGGATAAATGTAGCATTACATTCTGACCATTCAGAGTCCTTATGATCTATATTTCGAACACGTAGGCATCTCTTGCCGTTATATGGTGCCTTCATAAGGCACGAATTTTCCCCTACAAAATATTATTATTCGTCCTTCCCCCACACTGCATATCCCATCATTCTCCGCATGTTGTACTTCTGTGCAGTAAACAATTTGTGTTCCGTCATCCGAAAAATGATTCTGTTTTATAAAGTAAAGATAATCTAATCTTCTCTGAATAACTTCTCCTGTGTGCTCTTGTCTATCCACACTATATACTGTATACTCCGTCTCCCCCAGGACATCCTCCTTATCCCTGCTCCTTCTGCAGCTTCTGTGCCTCTTAAACCTTATAGTTTATTAGGTAAATGACTTACCCCGGTAGACACCTCACATGAAGAGTTATACGGACCCCCAAACGAAGGCATCTTGTTCCCTTCCTGCAAAACGAAGCAAAAGTGAAAGTGAAGCGCAGAGTTTCAGCTTGTGAGTGCGTCTGTGTCACTACACAGTTAGATCTGCTGAGCGTGAAGGACCAAGGCAGGTCCAGACACAAGGAATCTGAGGCTAGTTGTCTAGAAACTCAGTCCAGTTGCAGTAACGTTTTATAATGAAGTAAAAAACAATTAGGCCATGTTCACACAGGGTAGATACGCTGCGTAAAAGCACACATCGTATCCGCCGTGGTTGCCGCAAGAAATTCTGTCCGAAAAAACGCACCAAATTGTGATGCAGTTTTTCAACCGGAATGTCCACTGCGGAAATCCTGCACTGACACAAAAAAAAAAATGGATACTTATCATGGCGACCTGTCCCTCCGACGTCCTGACGTTCTGCAGACCCAGGATGACGTTTCATCCCATGTGACCGCTGCAGCCGGTGATTTGTTCAAATCTCATCCACTTTGCACAAAGGTATGTTCACACAGCTTACAAAAACGGCCGTAAAATACGGAGCTGTTTTCAAGGGATTGTCAGCTGTTTTTAAAGCATCAAGCGTTTCTTTATGCGTTTTTTTACGGCAGTTTTTGGAGCTGTTTTTCTATGGAGACAATGAAAAACGGCTTAAAAAACGGCTCAAGAAGTGACATGCACTTCTTTTTTATAAGGGTGTTTTTTAAAAAACACCCTGTGGGAACGAAACGCAGTTTTTCCCATTGAAATTAATGGGCAGATGTTTGTAGGCGTTCAGTCTCTGTACTTTTAACCATTTTTCGGGGAGTTTACGGCCCAAAAACGGCTGAAAATAAGCTGTGTAAACATACTCTTAGAATAAATCTGGTGGCTATATACACATTCTAACAATACAAGTTTAACCCTTTAACACCATAGCTTAAATTTTGCCTTTGTGTATCCAAATTGTTCATCTTCATAATTTTTTAGAACATTTTTGTATTTTTTGGTCTGTTTTGCTGGACAAGTTTTACATTTTTATAACTTTTTTTACAGGGAAAATTGTAAAACTTTGTTACAAAAAGAAAAAAACAAAACAACACCTTTTTTTTTATTATTTATTCTTCATGTTCTAAGGGTATGTTCACACGGCCTATTTACGGACGTAAATCGGGCGTTTTTGCCCCGAATTACGCCCGAAAATAGCGCCTCAATAGCGCTGACAAACATCTGCCCATTGAAAGCAATGGGCAGACGTTTGTCTGTTCACACGAGGCGTATATTTACGCGCCGCTGTCAAATGACGGCGCGTAAATAGACGCCCGCGTAGAAGAAGTGACCTGTCACTTCTTTGGCCGTAATTGGAGCCGCTATTCATTGACTCCAATGAATAGCAGCGCTAATTACGGCCGTAATTGACGCGGCGTTCAAGCGCCTGCAAATGCCGGTACGGCTGAAATTACGGGGATGTTTTCAGGCTGAAACATCCCCGTAATTTCAGCCGTTACGGACCCCCGCCGTGTGAACATACCCTAACAGGGATACACATTTTTTGGGCTGCTGAGCACAAATCTGCCAGTTGCTTGCTCAGTGTCTTTACAAACCTTGCTCTGGGTTATCCATAGGCTAGGACTAGACTTGGTGTCATGCACATGACCCCCATGTGTCATGTGATAAATGAATGCCCGGGGGTCACAAAACATATGGGGTTCAAGTTCCTGATGCCATGCTTGATAAAAACCACTGCGTTTTGTCATGCTGGAATAAATACCCTTTCTACACCTGGGTGGATGCGGTCACCTTTTTCCAAAATGTCTGTAGTGCTTGGTCTGGAAGGTGCTGGACATTGCGTCTTTGCATCCCTACTTTTGCCCCTCATGAGGGAAGCTCTTATGGAAGGAGCG
This sequence comes from Rhinoderma darwinii, assembly GCF_050947455.1. Taxonomy (NCBI): domain Eukaryota; kingdom Metazoa; phylum Chordata; class Amphibia; order Anura; family Rhinodermatidae; genus Rhinoderma; species Rhinoderma darwinii. Next base: position 114,479,946 of record NC_134694.1, on the reverse strand, counting down.
TGCTGTGCCATGTTAAAGAGTCTGTCACCACATTATAAGTGTCCTGTCTCCTACATAAGGAGATCGGCGCTATAATGTAGGTGACAGCAGTGCTTTTTATTTAGAAAATCTATCTATTTTTACCACGTTATTAGCGATTTTAGCTTTATGCTAATGAGTTTCTTAATGGACAACTGGGCTTGTTTTACTATTGACCAAGTGGGCGTTGTACAGAGGAGTGTATGACGCTGACCAATCAGCGTCCTGCACTTCTCCCCATTTCCTCAGCGCATAGGGATCCTGCTAGATCAGTATGTGCGGTCTTATACTAACACATTAACGTTACTGAAGTGTTTAGACAGTGAATAGACATTCCTTCCAGCCATGACGGGATGTCTATTCACAATCCCGACACTTAGTTAAAGTTTCTGTGGTATTTACAGCAGAGCAAAGCATAATCTCGCTGTATCCTGTCATTTAAAGCGTGATCTCGCGAGATTATGCTTGCTCTGCTGTAAGTACCAAACAAACGTTAACGAAGTGCCGGGATTGTGAATAGACATCCCGTCCTGGCTGGAAGGAACGTCTATTCACTGTTTAAACACTTCAGTAACGTTAATGTGTCAGTATAAGAGAGCACATACTGATCTAGCAGGATCCCTATGCGCTGAAGAAATGAATGGAGAGAAGTGTATGACGCTTTTTGGTCACTGATTGGTCAGCGTCATACACTCCTCTGTACAACGCCCAGTTGGTCAATAGTAAAACACGCCCAGTTGTCCATTAAGAAACTCATTAGCATAAAGCTAAAATCGCTAATAACGTGGTGAAAATAGATCGTTTTTCTAAATAAAAAGCATTACTGTCATCTACATTATAGCGCCGATCTCCTTATGTAGGAGACAGGGCACTTATAATGTGGTGACAGAGACGCTTTAACCCCTTAGTGACCAAGCTTGTTTGGACCTTAATGACCAAGCCAAATTTGTCAAATCTGGTATGTGTGACTTTATCAGAGAATAACTCTGTGAAAGTTTTGAATATCCAAGTAATTCTGACATTGTTTTTTCGTCACATGTTGTACTTTATTTTAGTGGTAAAAGTAGACTGATACGATTTGCGGAAATAACTTAAAAAATAGAAAAATTGAAGAAATTTTGTAAAAATTATCATTTTTCCCTATTTTTAACTGCAATATGTCACATATGTACACACATACTGTACAATTTTTTTTATTAAATATATATTTCCATCTCTTTACTCTATTTTGGCAGCACTTTTGAAAAAAAAAAATAATTTTTGAGCAATTTAGAGGACTTACAAGTTAAGGAATAATTGTATAAATTTTGTAGTACATTTTGTTTTCCTGCACCAAGCCAGGTTTTCATAGGCTCATATGTGTCAGAATGGTGGAAACCCCCACAAGTGACCCCATTTTGAAAACTAGACCCCTTAAGGTATTTATTAAGGGGTGTTGTAAGTATTTTGACCCCACAGTTTTTTTGTAAGAATTCATGCAAAGCAGGCATAAAAAAATATAATTTAACTTTTTTCATAAAAGTATCACTTTGAAGACCGATTTCTTTGTAAAGCGACCATGAGAATGAAGAAACACACCCAAAAATCTATCACCCTGTTTCTCCTGTTTTCAAAAATGCCTCCATTGTGACCCTAATGCGTTGCCTGGACACACGACAGGGCCCGAAAGGGAGGGAGCACCCGGAGGCTTTCAGGACTCATATTTTGCTTGAAAATGTTTTAGGCCCCACTGTACATTTGGAGAGGTTTTGAACTACCAGAACGATAGAAACTCCCCATAAACGACCCCATTTAGAAAACTAGACCCCTTAAGGTATTTATCTAGGGGTGTAGTGAGTATTTTGACCCCACAGTTTTTTGCTAAATTTAATGCATAGCAGGTGAAAAAAAATAAAAATTCACTTTTGTAATAAAAGTATCACTTTGAAGACCGATTTCTGTGTAAAGCGACTATAAGAATGAAGAAACACACGCCAAAATCTATCACCCTGTTTCTCCTGTTTTTAAAAATGCCCCCATTGTGACCCTAATGCGTTGCCTGGACACACGACAGGGCCCGAAAGGGAGGGAGCACCCAGAGGCTTTCAGGACTCATATTTTGCTTGAAAATGTTTTAGGCCCCACTGTACATTTGGAGAGGTTTTGAACTACCAGAACGATAGAAACTCCCCATAAACGACCCCATTTAGAAAACTAGACCCCTTAAGGTATTTATCTAGGGGTGTAGTGAGTATTTTGACGCCACAGTGTTTTGCTAAATTTAATGCATAGCAGGTGAAAAAAAATAAAAATTCACTTTTTTCATAAAAGTATCACTTTGAAGACCGATTTCTGTGTAAAGCGACCATAAGAATGAAGAAACACACCCCAAAATCTATCACCCTGTTTCTCCTGTTTTCAAAAATGCCCCCATTGTGACCCTAATGTGTTGCCTGGACACACAGCAGGGCCCGAAAGAAAGGGAGCACCCGGTGGCTTTCAGGACTCCTATTTTGCTTGAAATTGTTTTAGGCCCCACTGTACATTTGGAGAGGTTTTGAACTACCAGAACGATAGAAACTCCCCATAAACGACCCCATTTAGAAAACTAGACCCCTTAAGGTATTTATCTAGGGGTGTAGTGAGTATTTTGACCCCACAGTTTTTTGCTAAATTTAATGCATAGCTGGTGAAATAAAATAAAAAAAACACTTTTTATATAAAAGTATCACTTTGAAGACCGATTTCTTTGTAAAGCGAACATGAAAATGAAGAAACACACCCCAAAATCTATCACCCTGTTTCTCCTGTTTTCAAAAATACTCTCATTGTTGCCATAATCTGCTTATTAGACGTGTGGCTGGGCCAAAAAGAGAGGGAGCACCCTTTGGCTTTCAGGGCACAATTGAATAAATTCTAGGCCCCATATCATGCATTTAGAGGCATTGAGCTGCCTGAACAAAAAAAAAAACACGCAGAAATGACCCCATTTTAAAAACTAAACCCCTAAAGGTATTCATCTAGTGGTGTAGTGGGCATGCGGACCAAAAATTTTTTAAAGGAGGAAATAAAGGGTATCATTTCAGACACTATGGGTATATAATGTTTTCTTCAAGCTTTTATTACGTTTCCACATGAAATAGAGGAGACGTGGTAGAAGGTTATTTTGTTAGAAATACGCCACATTAATAAATTTGTGCGGCACAGAATAGAAGTGAAGCCGTGTATTCATAATGGATACATGTTGCTATAGACGTATTTGCCTGTACTTATGACTATGTCTTGCTGAAGAAGCAGTTGGTGCCATTATGATGTCATTGTGGACAGAATTCTGTCCTAATATAAAATCAGTCAGAGAGGAAAAAATAAACTGTACTGGAGTGACGGGCAATATCTTCAAACAAATGGAGGAAAATGTATCCAACTATGTTGCAAACTCGAGTCTGTTCACTAGATAGAAGAACACCTGCAGGGCTGTCATGACAAGGATTTTTTTTTTCAGTGACTGGTTGTACAACGTCTCTTTAGCTCCATCAATCCTTATGAGGGACGAATGTGCCAAGTGACGCGGTACACCATAACAGACCCCTGCCCGGCAAGGTAGGAACCGCTATGTGCACAAAACAACCAATCACCTACAGAATATATAAAAGGACAGTGTCCAAAACCATCTATAGGAACAGTAAAGGATCACTAATCCCCAAAATGATGTCAGTATTTCCAGAAGAACCGTAACAAAGCCCATGGTGTATTGATAAGGAACAGCTCGATTATTAGAGATCCTCCAAATAAAAAAAAAAGATCATGCCCGTATCACGGTACAGAATTAGGAATGTAACAGCTGTATGTGGCAGGACATAGTCATAAGAACAGTCAAAATAAAAAAATTGTGGATGTGGGATTTTGTACTGGACAATTAATTCCAGCACTTGATCACCCACAAATAAATAAAAAAAATCATAAGGGGTAAAATTAGTTTCACGGTCTGAAAAAAATGTGCTCTACAACCTCTCCCACAAGAAATAATCCCTACTTGGAAAGCCCACGAACTAAAAAGAAAATATAAAGAAATTGACTCCCTAAAAAGGCCCCCAACCCATTATTTTTTTTTGTGTTAAATTCTAGTAATTTGCAACCGTGTGAAAGGTTTCGAAACAGGGATAGTTACAAAGGGCTGGTTTTGATGGACACATGGGGCAATAAAAGCGGGTATCCCTCCTCCTGCCATGCCTGCTACATACCCGACACCTTTTTTGGGGATATTTTTGGGTCTCAGTGGAGGGAATAGGGTGTAAAAAGTGGCGCTCTGAAAGCCTGCGCACATCCTCAGATTCGCAGGATTGTGCCGGTATAGTGGACTCAAAAAGGAGATGCTCAATGACCTTCTCCTGAAATTGAAGGAAAGTGAGCGTTCCTTGGGCTTTTTTGAAAATAACAAAACTGTTATAGGTAGCAACCTGGATGAGGTAGATTGCTACCTTTTTGTACCAGGCCTTATTTTTGCGCTTCACCAGGTAAGGCTGAAGCACCTGGTCGGAAAGGTCTACACCCCCCATAAATTTGTTGTAGTCTGTTACACAGACAGGTTTCTGCTTTGCAGTGGTAGCCCCCCTCTCCGTAATTGCCACAGTGGTGTCCGTGTGTACGGTGGACAGCATGTAGACATCCTTCTTGTCGGCCCACTTCACTGCAAGCAATTCCTGACTTGCAAGGGCCATGGATGTTCCCTTTCCCAAACGCCTGGACACCAACTGTTGTGGGAGTCCCACTCTGTTCTTCCGTACTGTCCCACAGGCCCCTGTATTTGCAGCATGGAGGGCTTTATAAAGGGCAACGCTGGTATAAAAATTGTCTGTATAGACGTGGTACCCCTTGTGCAGAAATGGCTCCATTAGGTTCCACACAATTTTGCCAGAGGTGCCAATAGTTTCTGGGCAGCCTGGGGTATAAATTTGGCAGTCCCTGCCTTCATAGATTTTGAAACCGCAGGTGTAACCCGTTGTGCTCTCGCAAACTTTGTACAATTTCACCCCATATCTGGCTCGTTTGGAAGGGATGAATTGACGAAAGGAAAGACGCCCTTTGAAGCTCATGAGCGATTCATCTACTGACAAATTTTTGTCAGGGGTGTACAACTTTAAAAATAAATCATTTAGAAGGGTGATTAATGGCCTTAATTTATTAAGCCGATCATAAGCTGGCTCACTTCTTGGGGGGACTTGGGAATTATCAGTAAAATGCATGAATCGCATTAGGGCCTCATAGCGGCACTACAAGTCCAGTAGGACCGGACAGAGGGTTTTTTAACCAAACCCATATTGAGGGTAATGCCTAAAAAATTTTTTATTTCTGGGACACTTGTGGGGCTCCACATTCTGGAGTACATAGATGCAGGCTTTTGTAGAACAAACTGCCTAGCATACAGATTAGTCTGCTGGACTATCAAGTCTAGGACCGTATCACATATAAATAAATTAAAAAAATTATAGGGGGTAAAATTTTGGACGTCGACACTAATTCCTGGGGTCGCTTCAAATTGGGGTACTTGGGGGGAAAATGATAGTGCAGGATCCCACATCACGGGAGGGACTGCAACACTCGGCCCTGCACTTGACACCTCTACAGCGACTGACGTATCCACCACCATAGGACTATGGGGTTCAGCGGTGGAATTAGAATCGTCACTGTCACTGTCTGGAACAAATTCTGAAGCGGTGTCTGTTTCGCTTTCAGAAGTGTCGGAACATAGCAAGGCGTAGGCTTGCTCCGCGCTGTACATACGCTGAGACATATTTATAGATGTGTATGTATATATATATATATATATATGCCCTATAAGTCCTAACCCTAAAGTAAACCTAAAATCCTAAAAACGACACAAATTTTTTTTTTTTTTTATATATATATTTTTTTTATATTTTTTTTTTTTTTTTTATATAACAGACGTAAAATTAATTCTAAACGGCCCTAAACACGAACGCTAAACTAGCCCTAACCCTAAAGTAACGCTAAACTAACGGTAAACTAGCACTAACGCTAAACTAGAACTAACGCTAAACTAGCGCTGACGCTAATATAGATTTGATATATTATATATATATATATATGTATGTATATGTAACGATGATTTTTTATCACTTTTTTTCTTTCTTCACAGCACAGGACTTAGACTGATTTCTCTCTCCTCTCAGAACAACTACAATGTCCTGGCTGTGTTTTGAAAATAACTGTCAGTGATCTCTGTGATAGGTTTTATCACAGAGATCACCTGATCAGGGACCAGTCACAACGGTCCCTGATTGTTGCTGTGCCAGATGACGACACAGGTAAGTTATGCAAAGCGCACTCGGGCGCCATTTTGGGGGGGGGGGGAATCGGACCGTGGGGGGGGATCGGACCGGGGGGGGGGGGGGATCGGACATGAAGGGGAATCGGACGGGGGGGGGGGGGGGCGCACTATTTACCCGTTCTCTCTCCTCTCTAAGGAGTTATTCCATGAGAGGAGAGAGAAATGGCGATTATCCGCCGGTTTAGCGTGAACGCCGTGAAATAGCGATTCACGGCGATCACGTGACCAGAGACCACTCGTTATGGTCTCTGGTCGTTGCCCCGAACTCTCAGCTACCTCCGGTAGCTGAGAGAACGGAGCCCCGATCTTTAATTTCGGCGCTACTTTAGGCTAATGCGATCACGTTAAAAGGCGTCGCATTAGCCTAAAGCCCATTAGTGAGGAACGTAAAAAGGCGTACTGTTGGTCACTAAGGGGTTAAGTCATATGTAGTTACCCCAAAGAGCAACACAATATCCAACACAAAAAACTGTCTGTGCCTCCGTATGAAATTACAACTTTATGGGAGCGCTATTACAGCTCTGTACAAAATAAAGCCCGTATACAGTATTGTGCATGAGGCCTTACTGTGTAGAGACACGGGGTCTGCGGTCCTGTTGTAAGAAAGGTATGTGACGTTAGCAATATTTACCTATTGGGTATATTCACATGTTGCAGATTTGTTGCAGAAATTTTGGCGACTGTTCTATTCATCTGAGAATAACATGCAGTGAGAGGAATGAAAATGCGGCACTCACCCGTTTTGGCTCTTATTCTTTATTTTGTTGTGGCATCTAGCAAATATAAAAGCGTACAAGGGAGGACATAGCAGGTTGTAGCCTGTTTCGCGCTAAGAACAGCGCTTCTTCTGAAAAAGAGGCCGGACTGCCGCCCAAAAAGAAATAAGGGAAGGCCTCCATGACAGTTATAGGAGGGTGTAGGGTTAATAAGTTAGTTCATTAGTTCATGGAGCGGTCAGAGAGGGGGGTGGGTAGGAGGAGTCGCAGGGAGGAGGGGCATAGAAGGGGCCGCATTTGTTATAATGTTCTTCCAGCTGTTTTCATCATTACGCAGGAAGCAGCGGGAGGAACAACAGTTAAGGAATTCCCGCCCTCCCGCCCCTTTTTCTATTGGGTTATCTGTCATGTGCGTTTTTGGGTTTTGCATTGCACACCCGTTTTTAGCTAGCGCCTGCAGGAGTGTGTCTTGGCATGAGTGGTGAGGCTCTGTGTTTGCTGTTTGGGGGTTGCGGTGTCATGGCAGGTGGCGGGGGAAGTCCTTGAGACTGGTCAGTACAAACTGGTAGATGGGTCGCATCGGTGGTATGCGTCCCCCAAAAAAGGAATAATATTTGGAAGACTTCATAGAGTGTTATCCCTTTGAAGTGGTCTTCTGGTCGGAGCCATCTGCAGAAGTGATCGGTGGCTCCGAGCCGGGGGTAATTAGGTGGTGGTTGCAGATGGCTAACTCAATTTAAACAAGAAATAACTTCAAGGACTTCCCCTGGCGTACTTTGTTATTTATGTTTAATTATTGATATTATTATTATGGATGTTTTATTTGCATACTGACCCATGTAGGGTGAATTTGTTGGAGAAATTCATTGGGGAAAATTCCTTGTGTTATCCGAATGTTTTCAGATTAATTTGCATTCTTTTATGTTGTAAAATTAATAAAACGGTTGCTGTGGCCGTTAATATCCAACCTCGGTTGTCACGTGTTTTTTCTTGGGTTAGGGGGATAGTAGAAAAAGGTAAGAAGGTACAATATCACACGACTCTACTTAACCAGGTCCTGGGGTTTACAGAAATCCATGTGTTTGCCGCTGAAAAAACTCCATTTAGATTAAAAGAACTGATTTTCAGTAAGTTCCAGCAAAAAATAATAATAATAAGGGTGAGTTCACACAGAGTTTTTTGGCGCGGAAACCGCTCCGCAAAACTCGACAAAAAGCAGCCGAAAATGCCCCCCATTGATTTCAATGGGAGGTGGAGGCGGTTTTCTCCCGCGAGCAGTAAAACCGACTCGCGGGAGAAATAAGGGACATGCACTATCTTCGCGCGGTTACGCCTCTGACCTCCCATTGACATCAATGGGAGTCAGAGAAAGCGTATTTTGCGGCATTTTATGCCCGCGGCGCTCAATGGCCGCGGGCAAAAAACGCAGCGAAAATCGTCGTGCAAGCAAAGAAAAATCTGCCTCAATATTCCAAACGAAATTTTGAGGCAGATTTTCCGCCTACAAAAAAACTCCATGTGAACCCAGCCTAATAATAATAATGCTGTGTGTGAATATAACCATTGACATCTGTGGGAGAGTGTTGTGGGCATGCTCTGTAGCTCAGGTCATTGTGCAGGGAGGGTGAGGAAGTGCTTAGATTTCTCCATCGCCTATTGGGGATTTTGTCACCATGTGTTATCTGCCTATAACAGAAGTTATCATTGGAATCCTGCCCTCTGATAATAACAAGATGACTGCTGCCTTTGCCGCAGTGTACACAGCACAAGCTGAAAAGTGATCCCTACAAAACAGAAAAGTCGATTGTTAGTCAGGGTTATAAGTGCAATATTTCATGATTTTTTAAAATAAATATTGGTATAGTGACATGGAAAATAAGAACAAAAACACCACCAAGTATTTTTTTTAAAATGTGGTTGTATGGGATCTCATTATCTAATATTCCATTTTTGGAGGCAACTAGCAACATAAAATCACTATATCCAGCACATGAACTATTGGCCAAGTAAAGCTTATCATTGAGCCATATTGCAGGGGGTCGGTAACATTGGTACTATTCTGGACATCCGAGATACGTACTATGTTTAAGACATGAATTTCTGCCGGATACTTTGTTGAATATAGAGTGTTTGATGTGCTACTGATGTACTGCTAAGGGTCAGTTCACACACCGCGTAAACACTGCGAATTTTCCGCTTCAAATTACATTGTGAAAAATCTGCAGCGTGATACAGTGGATGAGATTGTGGAAAAAAATCAGTTGAAAAACCGTTCATAAATTGACCTGCATGTCAATTTATGCTGCGGAATCGCTGCTCTTCTGTTGCGGGTTTTCCCCATTGAACTCAATGGGAGCTAAAACCTGCAACAAAAAGCGTGTTGCGATTTTTGCAGAGAAAAAGCTGCGATTCCACCACAAAAATTGCTAATCAGAAAAAAAAAAAAAAATTTTTTCTTTCGGTTTGAAATTAATAAAAAGGTTAAGGCTGGGTTCACACGACCTATTTTCAGACGTAAACGAGGCGTATTATGCCTCGTTTTACGTCTGAAAATAGGGCTACAATACGTCGGCAAACATCTGCCCATTCATTTGAATGGGTTTGCCGACGTATTGTGCAGACGACCTGTAATTTACGCGTCGTCGTTTGACAGCTGTCAATCGACGACGCGTAAATGGACTGCCTCGGCAAAGAAGTGCAGGGCACTTCTTTGCCACGTAATTTGAGCTGTTCTTCATTGAACTCAATGAAGAGCAGCTCAAGATATACGAGCGTCACAGACGCCTCGTATATTACGAGGAGGAGCATTTACTTGTGAAACGAGGCAGCTGTAAGGGTATGTTCACACGGCCTATTTACGGACGTAATTCGGGCGTTTTTGCCCCGAATTACGTCTGAAAATAGCGCCTCAATAGCGTTGACAAACATCTGCCCATTGAAAGCAACGGGCAGACGTTTGTCTGTTCACACGAGGCGTAATTTACGCGCCGCTGTCAAAAGACGGCGCCTAAATTGACGCCCGCGTCAAAGAAGTGACCTGTCACGTCTTTGGCCGTAATTGGAGCCGTTATTCATTGACTCCAATGAATAGCAGCGCCAATTACGGCCGTAATTGACGCGGCGTTCAAGCGCCTGCACATGCCGTTACGGCTGAAATGACGGGGATGTTTTCAGGCTGAAACATCCCCGTAATTTCAGCCGTATCGGACGCCCTCGTGTGAACATACCCTAAACAGTCTGTCTTTTCACACGTAAATGCCTCTCATCGTGTGAACATACCCTAATACTTACCCCCAGGCGATGTCATAGTGACACTTTCTTCTGCATCCAGGCTGGCCTTCTCGGATGATGTATCATCAAATTGTGACTGACTGCTGCAGCCAATCAACTGCTGCAGCGGTCACATGGGATGCAGTGTCATAATAGGAGGCTGAGCTGCACGGAAACCAGAAGGGCGCATCACTATGACTACGGAGAATGGGGTAAGTATTAGGGTATGTTCACACGCTAGCTGTCATTTACGGCTGAAATGACAGCCTGTTTTCAGAAGAAAACAGCTGCCTCGTTTCAGCCGTAAATGCTCCTCCTCGTAATATACGAGGTGTCTGTGACGCTTGTAAATCTTGAGCTGCTCTTCATTGAGTTCAATGAAGAACGGCTCAAATTACGTTGCAAAGAAGTGTCCTGCATATAATGTATATAAGTGTCCTGCACTTCTTTGCCGAGGCAGTCAATTTACGCGTCGTCGTTTGACAGCTGTCAAACGACGACGCGTAAATGACAGGTCGTCTGCACAGTACGTCGGCAAACCCATTCAAATGAATGGGCAGATGTTTGCCGACATATTGGAGCCCTATTTTCAGGCGTAAAACGAGGCATAATACGCCTCGTTTACACCTGAAAATAGGTCGTGTGAACCCAGCCTTAGATTTTTTTTTGTCAACCACTGTTTTCCGCAGCAAAGCTTAGACCTAAAAAACTGCACCACAATTTAGTGCTGTTTTCGGGTGTAATTCCCTGCGGATTCCAGGGCGGGCGCGCTGTGTACTTTTACGCAGCGTATTCGTCCTGTGTGAACATGTCCTTACAGTATAACCGGACATCTTATCTTTGTACTGTTACTTCACGCAGAGGTTTTATGCACGACAGTATGCCCAATGTGTATTTTCTGATGCGCAGTTGATGCACCGCTGAGGAATTATATACAGTATGTCATCCTACAATATATTCTACCAATAACCTTGCCACGAGGCCCGCATGGCAAAAAACTAAATTTTTTAATATATATTTTTTATACACCCTCTGAACGTGTGCTTTGTACAACATCGATATTAATAAACAACTTTTGTATTTTGCATGAGCTTCGTTCACATCTGCGTTGTGGCGTCCGTTTTAGCGGATCCATTGAAATTTTAAAAAAACGGACAGACTAATGGATGCCAGACTGAACGCAATGGAAGGTAAAATATGTTTTTTGTTTGACGGATCAGTTTACCGGATCCGTCAAAAAACAGACTCTTTTCTTTCTGTTTGTGTCGGTTTGTTTACTTCGTTTTTAAAGGATCCGTTTTTCTCTTTGCATCTTTGTTGCTTTCATTTTTAGTCTGCGCATGTGCAGAAAAAGAAACAGATCCGTTAAACGTAATGCGTAACCGATACAAACGGACGGCCTATCAGTTTGTATCCGTCATCCATTGACTTCAATGTTAAAAAAAACCCGGAAAGCTCCTTTCCGTCAGGCTTCCGTTATTATTGATGGAAACAATAGCTCAGCGGACTACGCTATTGCTTCAGTCAAAAAGACGGAAACCTGACGTAACGGAGCCTGACTGAGCACAACTACCGCTAAAACAAAACCCAATGAAATCAATGTTTTTTTCGACTGAAACGTTTACTTCTGTTCTTGTGGTCCTCTGACGGATCCGCTAGAATGGAAGGCCCAACGCAGATGTGAACGAAGCCGTAATGACCAGTTTTGCTGCGTTTTTTTATGCGTTTGCGGTTTTTACAACCCTTCATAGCTTGCTTGGCGTGTAGTTTATTGACCTCCACTGAAGTAATGAAAATGTAATAAAACTGCATGTTTACTGACAATTTGCTAAACAGATCGATAATGCCCTAATTTATTATTGCGCCGTGAGTGTCGCCTCCGGAGATGAAATGTTCAAAGAAATTCACCACATTATATTCCAGCCTCTCTAACCTTCGCTGACATCATCTACCTAGCAACAGCTGATGCTCTGTGTAAACTGAATTTACATTGGCTGCTGTATGAATCATGATGAACGTCACCCGTGGAATAAACAAGATTAGGGACTTTCCTATTTCAACGATTTGAGCAGCCGTAACGATGATCTGTGGTGATCGCCGCTTTATCGTCTCAGTTTGCTGTTTAACCCCTTAACGACCAGGACTGTTGAGGCCTTAATGACCCAATCATTTTCTTTCATTTTTTCATCCTCACATTCCAAGTGCCATAACTTTTTTATTTATCCATTGATGTAGTTGTATGAGGACTTGTTTTTTGCGGGACGAGTTATATTTTTTTGCACCATTTTGTTGATTTTGCTTTTATTCATTTTTTTTGGAAGGTAATGCAAAAAAAAAACAGCAATTCTGCCATTGTTTTTTGTAGGTTTTTTGTTTTGCCGTTTACCAAGCAGTAAAAATAACGTGTTATTTTTATTGTACAGTTCGGTACGAATGCGCCGATACCATATTTGTAGAGTCTTTTTTACATTTTAGTACTTTGGCGCAATAAAACATGTTTTATAGAAAAACGTAATTTTTGTGTCGTCACATTCTAAGATCCATAACTTTTTTATTTTTCCATCAATATGGTCGTATCACGGCTTGTTTTATGCAGGACAAGTTGTAGTTTTTATTGGTACCATATTTGTGTACATATCATTTGTTGATTAGCTTTTATATATTTTTTTGAGGGGGAAAGTAAAAAGAAAAACAATACCGCCAATGTTTTTTGAGTGTTTTCTTTTACGCCATGCAGTATAACTAATACTAATACTAATACCGCGCCTTACATGCTTTTTCTCTAACTTTATTTTCTATTTATTTCTTCTCTCCTCACCTCTAAGGGTGTGTTCACATCATCGTCACCCTTCCGTTCTTGGGTTCTGTTAGACCTTTCCGTCGGAGGAACCCATGAACGGAAAGGCAAACAGAAACCATAGCTACCGTTTGCATTACCATTGATTTGAATGGCAATGCTTCCGTTGCAAATGGTCTCCGTTTGTTTCCGTTCCGCTAGGGTTCCGTTTTTTTCACGGAAGTAAAAGTGCTTGTATGTCTTTATCTCTGCCTTTATTTTCTATTCATTTCTTCTCTCCTCACCTCTAAGGCTGGGTTCACATTAGCACTGGTTTTCTGTTCATGGATTCGGTTGCAGCTTACTATCGGAGGAACCCATGAACGGAAAGCAGAATGGAAACGAAAGCTTGCGTTTGGATTACCATTGATTTCAATGGTAATGCTTTCATTTGCCTTGATTTCCGTTTGTTTGCATTCCGTAAGGTTTCCATTTTTTTGCGGGAAGAATAGCTGCAACGGAACCCATGAACGGAAAACCAATGCTGATATGAACAGGCCCTAAGGCGAGTGCATTATTTGTGATAAACAGCTCCCCTAGTGGAAAGTATGTGATACCGCGTGACTATGAGTCTAACAAACAAAAAAGTTTTCTACAATCACAGTTCAATGTCCCTGTATGGCACAAGGGACTTTCCAGACAACCAATCCCGGATACCTGTGGGCAGAATCAGTCCTCAGTTGACTAGCTGTGCCCATTGGTGTTTTCTTCTTTTTAACACTGTACGGAAACTGTCTACCTGGTAACAGGTGATGAATTTGGGAAATGGTTATACATTGGCTGCAATCAGAACATTGTGGAATTCACCTATGAAAAAACCCAGGAGGGACTTTCCTGTACATGTGCCGTTTTACTGACGGTCACGGGGTGGAGGGAATGACAACAGCCATCATTGCCTTGTGAAGCTGCTGTTACATTACTTATTTCTATATGTTATATGGTTAAACGTTTTTATCATAATTGTAACCATTTACTGTGGTGGCTTATACCTCGTTCACCCAATCATCATGTAAACATTGACCAATGCATGAGGGATGCAAAAAAAAACAGAGCCACTACTTACCGCACAGATCCCCGTCATACCTGTGCCGCCGCTCCGTTCCACCGCCGTCTCAGCGATCCTTTGTCGTATACCCACTGAGACCAGTGATTGGCTGCAGCGATCACGTGGGTATACTTGCACGTCATCACTGCAGCTATGTTAATACACAGAGGCGGGGAGGAACGGAGCGGCGGTGCTGGAACGACGGGGATCTGTAAGGTAAGTAATGGCTTTTTTTTTTTTTTTTTGCATCCCTCCGGCATTGGCCAATGTTTTAAATAACTCTGAAAATCCCTTTAATAGCTGCCAGGGAGAGGTTGGAGAAGAAGCCTATACCTACAGCCACAGCAGGGGTAGACACAAGATAGCTGAGGGCCCCTGTGCAAGAACAGAATATGGGCCCCTTGCTCTCCAATATTTCATCATAAATCACCCCTTACGTCTCTCTATTAATCCACCAGTAAGTGTAAGCCATAAAGTTCATCAGCTCAGGCATTTACATGCAATATAACAGACAGCAGAATGTTGCTTTAAAGAGGCTCTGTCACCAGATTTTGCAACCCCTATCTGCTATTGCAGCAGATCGGCGCTGCAATGTAGATTACAGTAACGTTTTTATTTTTAAAAAACGAGCATTTTTGGCCAAGTTATGACCATTTTCGTATTTATGCAAATGAGGCTTGCAAAAGTACAACTGGGCGTGTTGAAAAGTAAAAGTACAACTGGGCGTGTATTATGTGCGTACATCGGGGCGTTTTTACTACTTTTACTAGCTGGGCGTTGTGTATAGAAGTGTCATCCACTTCTCTTCACAACGCCCAGCTTCTGGCAGTGCAGCACTGTGACGTCACTCACAGGTCCTGCATCGTGTCGGCACCAGAGGCTACAGATGATTCTGCAGCAGCATCAGCATTTGCAGGTAAGTAGCTACATCGACTTACCTGCAAACGCCGATGCTGCTGCAGAATCATCTGTAGCCTCTGGTGCCGACACGATGCAGGACCTGTGAGTGACGTCACAGATCTGCACTGCCAGAAGCTGGGCGTTGTGAAGAGAAGTGGATGACACTTCTATACACAACGCCCAGCTAGTAATAGTAGTAAACACGCCCCGATGTACGCACATAATACACGCCCAGTTGTACTTTTACTTTTCAACACGCCCAGTTGTACTTTTGCAAGCCTCATTTGCATAAATACGAAAATGGTCATAACTTGGCCAAAAATGCTCGTTTTTTAAAAATAAAAACGTTACTGTAATCTACATTGCAGCGCCTATCTGCTGCAATAGCAGATAGGGGCTGCAAAATCTGGTGACAGAGCCTCTTTAAGGTGACAGTGGGACCCTTTACTTACTGGGCCCCTGTGCAGCAGCACAGGTTGCACTAGTGGTATGACCACCCCGGAGCCACAGACTTGTAAGTTTTGTTCTTGGCTTGCTTAGCCCAATAAGAGTTATTGTGGAAGGCCCCATGCACACGAACCATAGACTTCTATTGGCCACGGGTACCTTGCCGTTTGCTTACGGTAAGGTGCCCGGGCCGTTGAAAAATATAGAACATGTCCTATTTCAGGCTGTAATTACGGCACGGGCAGGCCCATAGAAGTTTATGGGGCTCCCGTAATTACGGGTGGCTACGTGTGCGCACCTGTAATTACGGGAGCGTTGCTAGGCGACGTCAGGGGATAGTCACTGTCCAGGGTGCTGAAAGAGTTAAACGATCAGTGCGGGACAGAGAGAAGGGGCTGCACTAATCGGCAGTAACTCTTTCAGCACCCCGGACAGTGAGTACCATGCGCAGCGCTCACAAAAACCCGCAAAAAATAAAAGTTAATGCTTACCCAGAACTCCCTGCTTCTTCCTCCAGTCCGGCCTCCTGGGATGACATTTCAGCCCATGTGACTGCTGCAGCCAATCACAGGCTGCAGCGGTCACATGGACTGCCGCAGCCAATCACAGGCTGCAGCGGTCACATGGACTGCCGCGTCATCCAGGGAGGTCGGACTGGATGTCAGAAGAGGGACGCGTCACCAAGACAATGGCCGGAGTACGTATGAACTTCTTTTACTTCAATCGCTGTGTTCCGCCGCGGAAACTCTGCCCGAAATGGCAGCCCCTTCTCTCTCTCCAGCACTGATAGAGAGAAGGGGCTGCCGATTAGTGCAGTGCAATTTTGCAGAGAAACGTGTCCGTATATACGGGTGGAATACTGGTGACAACGGACCCGTATTCATTGGCACGGGTCCGTAAATACTGGTGGAATACGGGTCGAATACGTGTGACAAATTGCCCGTATTTACGCCAGTATTTACGGGAGGGAAAAAATAAGTTTGTGTGCATGGGGCATAAGAGACTGAATCCAGAGACTCAAAGGGTTGAATTTAAAGGAGAATGCCTGGCCCTGTCACTCAGAGAAGGGAGGGAGGGACTGGGGAGAGAAGGTAGAGCTGTTTGTAGACACGGTGACACCCTCCCTGCTCCAAACAGCTTATTTGCATATAAAGAAGAAACATATTAGTGCAACGGAGCCACGCATCTTAAAAAGAATAACAGCATTATATTCAGGTGAGGCTACACTATCTTACTGTGCTACTGCTTTAATAGGCCAATTTCTTGAGATTCTGATCTTTAAAACAACACCAGAACCATGGTTCTAGGTGTTATAGAGCCAAAGATAGGGGCATCTGATGTGACCCCCTCCAGCCTCTCAGCCTTACCCCTCCTCAGATAACTGGCAGTGTGTGACTCCTCCTCCTCAGATAACCGGCAGTGTGTGACTCCTCCTCCTCAGATAACCGGCAGTGAGTGACTCCTCAGATAACCGGCAGTGTGTGACTCCTCCTCCTCAGATAACCGGCAGTGTGTGACTCCTCCTCCTCAGATAACCGGCAGTGTGTGACTCCTCCTCCTCAGATAACCGGCAGTGAGTGACTCCTCAGATAACCGGCAGTGTGTGACTCCTCCTCCTCAGATAACCGGCAGTGTGTGACTCCTCCTCAGATAACCAGCAGTGTGTGACTCCTCCTCCTCAGATAACCGGCAGTGAGTGACTCCTCCTCAGATAACCGGCAGTGTGTGACTCCTCCTCCTCAGATAACCGGCAGTGTGTGACTCCTCCTCAGATAACCGGCAGTGTGTGACTCCTCCTCAGATAACCGGCAGTGTGTGACTCCTCCTCAGATAACCGGCAGTGTGTGACTCCTCCTCAGATAACCGGCAGTGTGTGACTCCTCCTCCTCAGATAACTGGCAGTGTATGACTCCTCCTGCTCAGATAACCGGCAGTGTGTGACTCCTCCTCAGATAACCGGCAGTGTGTGACTCCTCCTGCTCAGATAACCGGCAGTGTGTGACTCCTCCTCCTCAGATAACTGGCAGTGTATGACTCCTCCTGCTCAGATAACCGGCAGTAACTCCTCCTCCTCAGATAACCGGCAGTGTGTGACTCCTCCTCAGATAACCGGCAGTGTGTGACTCCTCCTCAGATAACCGGCAGCGTGTGACTCCTCCTCAGATAATCGGCAGCGTGTGACTCCTCCTCCTCAGATAACAGCCAGTGTGTGACTCCTCTCAGATAACTGTCAGTGTGTGACTCCGACTCAGCAAATTAGCATATTTGGAAATTTTTCCTTTTATAGGTAAACGGGAGATTTTTAACATAAAAGAGGGAAAGCTAAGAAGAATATTTCACTTTTTGGCGCTTTTGTGACTTTTCTACGCCAGAAAAGCGGTGAAGAAATATTCTCAAGTCCTTCTGTACATATTTGTGAAATGGTGCATTTCATGTGATATTTGTAGTTCTAAATAATCACTTGAGAAAGAAGTATACACATCTGAGAAAATAAAGACATCAGCTGAAACATTAAGCAAATAAAAAAAAGGCAGCGGGTATGATCATGATGTTATCTGTATGCCAAAAGGCAAAAATACCGCCTTACTATTCCTTCATAAGGCCCCATGCACACGACCGTAAAAAATCTCCGTAATTGTGGACCGTAATACGGTCCGCCATTATGGACCTGCCCGGGTCTATTTACCGCGGACACCTTTCTGTATCGCTATGAATAGGTGTCTGTGCCGAAGAACCGTGCCGGGAATTATGGAGCATGTTCTATTTTTTATTTTTTACGTGTCGTGCTCCCATACTACGTATGGGAGACCGGCCTGAAAATGCGGACTGCGGCTAGCGGCCGGCCGTATCCTCAATACCGGGCTGTGATTACGGGCACAGCCGTGTGCATGAGGCTTAGGCACACGACTGTTGTGCCACCCGATAGTCTTCACGGACCCATTCACTTTAGCGGGTGAATCAGGGTCTGTGAAAAATGGTCCGAGTCTCCGATCCGAGGAAAGATAGAACATATCCTATCTTTTCTCGGATCACGGACGGCACACACGGTCGTGTGCATGAGGCGTAAGAGGCAGAATAAAAGCGTGTGCAAACAGAAATCATAGTCTTGGTGGCCATAGTTCTCTGATATAAATTATTCAATAAACCTAATATTGTTGACTTCTTGAACATCTTCTGCATGGACAAAGTCCCGAAAATCTCCAATGGAGAGGGATCACAGCATGGGCAGTGGTAAGGAAGAATCTGAGAACTTTTTTTTCTGAATGGGTTACCAAGCCAGGTGGTTTTGATAGTAACATGAGCTGGGGGATGTTTTCCAGGGCATCTCCATCACACTAAGGGGGGATTCACACGAGCGTGTATTCGGTCCGTGCGGGCCGCGTGGTTTTCACGCGCCACGCATAGACCAATACAAGTCTATGGGGCAGTACAGACAGTCCGTGCTTTTTGCGCAGCGTTTGTTCGCTGCGTACAAAACGCGACAGGTTCAATAACTCTGCGTATTTCGCGCATCACGCACCCATTGAAGTCAATGGGTGCGTGAAAACCACGCAGGTTGCACGGAAGCACTTCCGTGCGAACCGACTGAAACAGCGCACCAGCTGTCAAAAGGATGAATGTAAACAGAAAAGCACCACGTGCTTTTCTGTTTCCAAACATCCAAACGGAGTGTCTTTGAGATGAGCGAACCCGGACAAGCGAACCGAACTTCACCGGGTTCGGCCGAACTCGTTTTGGCCGAACTCGTTTTGGCCGAACCCGGCAAAAAAATGTCCGGTACGCGACGTCAGGAGATAGTCACTGTCCAGGGTGCTGAAAGAGTTAAACTGTTTCAGCACCATGGACAGTGACTACCGATCCCAAAAAACATGAACCTGTAAAAAAAAACGAAGTTCTGACTTACCGATAACTCCCGGCTTCTTCCTCCAGTCTGACCTCCCGGGATGACAATTCAGTCCAAGTGACAGCTCCAGCCAATCACAGGCCAAGCACAGGCTGCAGCGGTCACATGGACTGCCGCGTCATCCAGGGAGGTGGGGCCCGATGTCAAGAGAGGCGCGTCACCAAGGACGCGTCACCAAGGCAACGGCCGGGAAGTTCTCGGTAAGTACGAACTTTTTCTTTTTTTTTAACAGGTTGCTGTATATTGTGTTCGGCATTTACTGTCGAGGGTGCTGAAAGAGTTACTGCCGATCAGTTAGCTCTTTCAGCACCTTGGACAGTGACGGCCGTCGACTAGCCTCATCTCTATGATGGCAGCTGCACGAAAATCACGCAGCCGCGCATCATACACGGATGACACACGCAGCTGTCAAATGTTTTTTGCGCGCGCAAAACGACGCGTTGTTTGCGCGCTCAAAAACGCAACGTTCGTGTGAATCTGCCCTAAGGGTATGTTCACACGGTTTATTTTCGTCCGTAAACGGACAAAAAACAGGCGAAAGTTGGAAGCAGAATGCCTCCAAACATTCGGACGGGACGTATTTTTACACAGCTGTTTTTAAAAACGGCCGCGTAAAAAAATGCCCGCGAAAAAGAAGTGCAGGTCACTTCTTGAGCTGTTTTTGGAGCCATTTTTCATTGACTCTATAGAAAAACAGCTCCAGACCAGTTTACAAAAAGAGGTGAAGCAATAGATACTTTCTTGCAGAACTTACACCTTCCTTCGCTTGACGGCAATGAGAGGAAAGTGTTGTCTCAGCCCTTCTCCCTGCCCGAAGTAGAGAAAAACAGCTCCAAGAACGGCCGTAGAAACGCAGTGAAAAACCAGAAAAAATCTGAAAATTTTCAGACGTTTTTTGCTAAACGAGTGAACATAGCCTAAGGGTTAATGCATACAATGCGTATAACGTGCAGTTTTGCCGCGCATATTTGAGTGCTGAACGAGCGCCATTCAGTGAGTAGGACAGAAGAGGCATTTGTCCGGAAGAACAAAAGAGCGCTGAGCGGTCGGGACGTCATCGGAAGTGTAGAATTCCCATGGAGACTGCGTCACATGACCAGAGTCAAGATCTTTAAAAATGTAAGTATATTAGGAAGTGTGTTTAATAGCTATTTGCTATCTGTTTGTTAATAAGTATTTTAAAGTGGAAAACCAATAACTGCACCAAAAACTGCAGCAAAACAGTATGTGTGACCACGGCCTAAAGGAAATCTACTCCTTCTCTTTCAGTTTTCGGTGTCAAGTATCGCATAGATCAGCCCGGGAGGAGGGGGTTAGATTTAAGAACGGCACTTTCACTTTCTCTCTGATCAGATGAGACCGGCAGGAGCTTTCAACGAAAAAAATAAATACACTGTGAAAACAAGAGGTTAATAGTGAATTAACCAGACGGCTAAAGAGATCAGTACAGAAAACGAGAGAGGCGACAGAGGCGAAACACTGTGTGACTGGAAGGAAGAGATATACAAAAGTCTACAGCGAGGAAAAGAACAGTCTGAGGTAATAGAGAAGAAGAAAACACGGACAGAGACGTACCGTATATTCATAGAGAGAAGACATCTCCGGTGCGGTGACTGACCCGCTAACATATGGCTCTACTGCACCTTTGTGGACCCCCGGAGACCTGGGATTGGAAGTCACCCCTAAACGGTGCTAAAATCTCTCCCACTATCTCTTTCAGCTCATACAACACTGCGCTAGCTGTGCCCGCAGGAAGGCAGGTAAAGAAAACTGTATACACGCATTCGATAAAAGTGTTCAATTTGCAAAATCTAAGTACGTGTCATATTAGAGCGTCTTTTTCAATCTAAGGCTTCGTTCACATCTGCGTTGGAGGCTTCGTTAGGTGCCTCTGTCAAAATCCAACTGAGAATATCGGAGACAATAGAGAAGCACGCTGCGCTATTGTCTCAAATCTAAGTACGTGTCATATTAGAGTGTCTTTTTCAATCTAAGGCTTCGTTCACATCTGCGTTGGAGGCTTCGTTAGGTGCCTCTGTCAAAATCCAACTGAGAATATCGGAGACAATAGAGAAGCACGCTGCGCTATTGTCTCCAGTAAAACGACGGACACCCCGACGGAAAGCCGACAGAACCCATTAAAGTCAATAGGTTCCTCCGGCCGCCGGTGGTGTCTGTCGTGCATATTGCTTCCGTTATTCCTTTGTTCTGCTCCATTGACGGAGAAGAACAACGCAACACATCGACACCGGTGTGAACAGGGCCTTATTATCCGAGACTGACCTTGTTCTGCTTGGAAGGAATAAATATGTCACTAAGGTCTTATTCACACTTTGTATTTTTCCGAATAGAGTTCTGAATATGAAGCCGATGGATTTCTGTATTTTTTCACTGCGGAAAATCCGCAGCGTATTACAGTAGCAGCAATGTGGATGAGATTTGAATCAAT
Source organism: Rhinoderma darwinii (assembly GCF_050947455.1). Taxonomy (NCBI): domain Eukaryota; kingdom Metazoa; phylum Chordata; class Amphibia; order Anura; family Rhinodermatidae; genus Rhinoderma; species Rhinoderma darwinii. The sequence goes on along the minus strand of NC_134694.1, from coordinate 114,458,033 downwards.
CTCATCCACACATTGCAGAAAAAATCTGCCAAGAAAATGTTCAGAAATTGATCTGCGGTGCATTTTTTTAATCCACATCACAAGGCCTCATGCTCACAGCCCGCAATTGCGAGCACGGCCAGCCGCCGACACCCGTGGGCCGCGCGCCGCATTTCCGTGGCCCATAAAATCCGAAATGTAGGACATGCTCCATATTTCCCGGCACGGTTCTACGGCACGGACACCTTTCCGTAGTGCTACGGAAAGGTGTCCGCGGCCAATAGAATAGGGCGGGTCGGTAATTGCGGACTGTATTGCGGTCCGCAATTCCGGAGTTTTTTTACGGTCGTGTGCATGGGGCCTAAATCAACTTTAAATCGCAATTTTTTGTGTTTTTTTCCCCATTGAGTTTAACGGGGAGGTAAAATTGCAACAAATTGCAAAATCGCAGATCTGAAAATAAATTAAATACATTTTCTTGTTTAAATTTAATTTAAAAAGTTAATACTTACTTCCTTGGCGTTGCCATAGAGACAGCTCCTTGTTGCCCCGGCCACAATCGAAAAAATATATAAATAGTTTTTTTAGTGCTGCGTGTGATGTACCCTAAACATGGGCATTGATTGAAATATTTTCTTAATAATATAATCCTGTTCGTTGTTAAACATTTTACGGAAATCAATTTTATGAATATTTCTAATAAAAAATGCCGTACTATATTTATGCCACGCAGCCTGCCGAGTTTCTTCACCGTCTGGCAGTAGGAGCTGATGGAGTAAAGATTGAGCCATGGCATGGGACTACCACACTGGCCTTCAAATTCCAGCATGGCGTGATTGTGGCAGTGGATTCACGGGCGTCTTCCGGAAAATATGTGTGTAAGTTATTTAATAATAACTTCTGGTCATATAGAGTTCATATGTACAGTAGATTCCATTATATCATACGGTGGTGGAGGGCAAACTTTACGGCTGATAAGTGCCATGGTGCACTGTTGGCATATACTCTGGGGAAATCTATATGCCAATGAACCCATTTGTATGCAAATTTGTATGGCATTTTAAAGTTCAAGTTAGGCCTCATGCACACGAACATGTTTTTGCGGCTGCAATTCACCCGCAAACCTGCGGGTGAATTGCGGTTCAATTAATTTCAATGGGCCCATGCACACAACTGTGGTTTCCACGGTCCGTGCATTTCCCGGGAGCCTGGACCGCAAAAAAGATCGCACATGTCTTATTACGGCCGCATTTTGCGCTCCAGGCTCATTGAAATGAACGCACACGGCCATGTGCACGGCCCATGATTTGCAGGCGGACCGCGGGTGACACTCCGCGGCCGTCTGAGCCGCAAATCACGGGCTGTGCACTCCACTACAGTCATGTGCATGTGGCCTTAAAATACAGCGAAAATGTATTACATTTAGTTTTCCAAAAAGTTTCCAAAAAGTCTCCAATTTTATTATTTTATTTTTTTTAATTGTTATTATTACATGACTGTGTAGCAATTCTATATGTTCCTACTCTGGCTTATTATATTTTCATTATTGCAATTTTTTTTTACCTTGCTGATAATCAATCGATCCTTTGTTTTAATATTATGATCCGTATTTTAACAGCCACAATAAAATTTAATAAAGTGATTGAGATTAACCCTTATCTGCTGGGGACCATGTCCGGGAGTGCCGCTGATTGTCAGTACTGGGAGAGACTGCTGGCAAAAGAGTGCAGGTCAGTTATCCCAACTCTTTTTTTAATATAATTTGACATCATATATTATGGGGGCACATATTTACTGACTTGGGAGTCTTGTGTTTAGGCTTTCCTTATATATTCTCCATAACCTTCTCGGTATGTATTTGACATTAACCTTCTTGATACTTAGACCGGATTCACACGAGCATGTTCTGTCTGTAAAAGACGGAACGTATTTTGGCCAGAAGTCACAGACGGAACACACTGCAGGGAGCCGGGCCCCTAGCATCATAGTTATGTACGACGCTAGGAGTCCCTGCCTCGCTGCAGGACAACTGTCCCGTACTGTAATCATGTTTTCAGTACAGGACAGTAGTTCCACGGAGAGGCCGGGACTCCTAGCGTCGTACATAACTATGATGCTAGGAGCCCGGCTCCCTGCAGTGTGTTCGGTCCGGGACTTGCGGCCGAAATACGTTCCGTCCTTTACGGACCGAACATGCTCGTGTGAATCCAGCCTTAAAGGGAACCTGCCCCGTACTCCATCCCCCATCCCAAACCACTCACACTGCCATGCACATGCTGGGAATAGAAATCGCTCCTGTAATGACAAGTAGGTTGTGGACCCGCTGTGCTACTCAACTGGTTTGACTTAGGTCCACCCCCTAAGGGCATTGTTAAAGTAGCTGGATATCTGGACTTCGCTGTGGGGAGACTATCAGGTCACTGCCTCTTGAGGTGGTCCCGGTGTGAGTAGCAGCTTGTCCAGCAGACCCGGAGACAACGTGCAGTACACCGTGGGTACAGGCAGTGGCAGATAATACCTTGGCACAATGGGCGTAGATCTGAAGTTACAGTTCGTAATGTAGCAAGCCTCAGGCTCGTCTCAAGTAGTAGGATGCAGACTGGCAAAAGATAGCAGGATACAGACTGGTAGCACAAAGCAGACTGGCAGCGGGTAGCATGATACGGACTGGCAAAAGATAGCAGGATACAGACTGGTAGCACAAAGCAGACTGGTAGCGGGTTGCTGGATACGGACTGGTAGTAGGTAGCGGGATACCGACTGATAGCAAATAGCAACATGAAAACTGGTATCAGGCAGCAGGATGCAAACAGGAACCTTCGCAGAAAACAACTAAGTTGAACCAAACTTTCCCAGACACCAGGTGTTTAGAGGAGCCTTAAATAAGCCCAGAGCAGCAGGGATTGGTTAGGGAGGTTTGTGAAGGCGCGCGGGCTCCTTGGATGCCTTCTAAAGCACCAGTGCACAACCTAAGAGACATGCGGCCGCGAGCAGGAAGATAAGCGCGTCCACAGGAGAAGTGGCGGTGGACAAAAGCAAGAGAAGAGCCAGGACGCTGGTGAGGAGGGTGGGCAAACCGCCGGCGCGGACCACCAGCAGGACCAGCACCAGCCGCCTGCGTTACAGGTCCTCACTAAAGATACTATATGAAGATGAACAATACTTCTGCAAGTGCATTATAAAGTTTTTCAGGTCATTCCTTGCACCAGTGGTGCTTACAATCTGGCAAAGCTAAAAAGACACCAAATTTCCATAAGACAATCAATGCAAACATACAAACTAATAATAATAATACAATAGTCAAACTGCTGTTCTAAACTTTACAGGTTATACCAGCTGCGGAATAATACCAGGATATCAGTGTCAGCCGCCTCCAAGCTCCTGTGCAACATGATGATTCAGTACCGAGGAAATGGACTGAGCGTGGGCAGCATGATCTGTGGTTGGGATAAAAAGGTAAAGCGCAAAACTAATAGGCAATTAAAAAAAAATTGTAGCAAGATTAAGATATAGAAGGCCGACCTCTGTAGTGTAATATTACTCAAGGCACAAAATATTATATGTAATTGAATAATGCTCGCTGTGAATAGTCGACACACTTGTAGCGGCGGCGGCTCACAGTTTTACAGCCGACATTAAAGTGAATAAGAGAAGGCTGTAATACTGTGAACTGTCGCTACAAGTGTGTCAACGATTCACATCAAAGTAGAAGTGAAGGGGAAGCAGCGCTCGTATGTGCGCTGCGGCCCCTTCATAACAGCTGATCGGCGGGGGTGCCAGGAGTCGGACCCCGACCGATGACATATTGATGGGCTATCCTGTGGATAGGCTATAAATTTTTAGGGACCGAAAAAAACCCATTAAGTCTCCACACGTTCTTTAGCACCAATTTAAAGCTGATTTACTGCACAACTAGTTCATTTGCTTGATATAGCCCAATCTAGCCCACCCTATATAAATTCTTATCGCTCGTAGTGACTGATTTGAACTATTTTGAATAATGTGGATGGGGCTGGATGTAAAGTTTGAGAAAAAAAATCATCTATTAAGCCCAGTGCACAGTTTTTTGGCGCTGATTTTGACACGATAACCACGTCCATCGGAATCAGCACCAAAAAAACGCCTTCCTTTAATTTCAATGGGAGGCGGAGGTATTTTTTCCCAGAGCGGCTTTTAGCTGCTCGTGGTAAACAAAATGCGGCCTGCTCTTTCTTGCCGTGGTTTAGTCTCTGACCTCACATTGAAATCAATGGGGGGCAGAGAAAGTGTTTTTCGCAGCATTTTTAGCCCAAGGTGCTCAATGGTCTCAGCCAAAAAACGCGTCAAGGTAATGCAGGCAGGTCAAAATCTGCCTTAAAATTCCTGAAGGAATTTTGAGGCAGATTTTTCTGCCTGCAAAAAAAATTCTGTGTGAACATGGCCTAAGATAACTCACATAAAAGTTTCCACATATCAAAAAATGATCAAAAAAATGTATCAAATTTATTGAAGATCTGCCAGAAAATATTTTGAAGTATCTACTTTTACAGTTTTTAGAGCCCCTTTAAATGAGTAAAAATGAGTTTTTTCTTTGTTCATTTTCCTTTCCATAAACCTATATACTTTGAGTGTACGTGAATATAAATGAAGTCCCTGAATTATGACGTCAATATGCAACTTACACTATTCCCTACAGGGTCCTGGCTTATATTATGTTGATGATAATGGGACAAGGTTATCTGGAAATATATTTTCCACCGGATCAGGAAATTCTTATGCGTATGGCGTTCTGGACAGTGGATACCGCTATGATCTGAGCCCTGAGGAGGCTTATGACTTAGGACGTAGGGCAATCAGCTATGCCACACACCGTGATGCCTATTCCGGAGGATACGTTAACAGTAAGTCACCTTGTATTTATTAAACTATAATTTTACTTATTTATTGCAATCTTGTTGTTGTCTGGCTGGGACAGGGTTAATCAGTCAAGTGCAGCGCAAAAGCCTAGTCAAAAACTAGCCTGGGTCAGAACGGAGAAGTAAAGGAACCAAACACAGTACTAGGGGGGTACAAAAAAAGACAAACTAGTTGAGGTCGGAAACAAGGTATCCAGATGAGGTACGGGAAGGGGGGGGGGGGTGTTCAAACTAAAAGCATAGTCAATCTTTGTGCCCAGCTTCCCGATCCGCCCTCTTACAGGGCATAGAGTGACATTGGCATTGAGGATTCACAATCATCGCTGGAGCATGGTATGGTGAGTGTTTTTACACTTCCACATAGCCTTATTAAGAGGTAGGGATAAGTATAGGACCAAGTATGACATGATCTGTGGGATTTAGCTTTTGGTAGAATGTTTCCTAAGTGAAATCATCCCTCTGCATATTTTACATCAAATGTATTTTTCTTTTAGACGAGAGTTTGTCTCAAGGGGTTTGAGGGCTTCTTTACCTTTTGGAATTGTCCAGTGATTTAAGATGTTTTCCCATAATCAATATTTATGACCCATCCACAGGATAGTTAATAAATATCTGATCGGTGGGTGTCCGACCGCCGGGACCCCAGCTGTTCACGAGAATGGGCTTACCATGCTGTTCCTTGGAGCCCCATAGGAGCGGTAGTGCGCATTCTCGGCCACCGGTCTATTCAGTTCTATGGGGCCGCCGAAGATATGGCTCAGCAGCCCCATAGAAATGAATGGAGTGGTGGTCGAGCATGCGCACTACTGACCCATTCCTATGGGGTTCCCAGGGATGGAAAGGTAAGCACGTTCTCGTGAGCGGCTGGACCTCCACCGATCAGATAGTTATCACCTATCCTGTGGATAGGTGATAAATAGTGATTATAAGGAAACCCTTTTTTTAGACTGTATTGAATTATATGAACTTTTTTTTTCCGTTTCAGTGTATCACATGAAGGAAGATGGATGGATTAAAGTGGGTCAGTTTGATGTGAGTGACTTGCTGCACAAATATAATGAAGAGAGGGAAAGTGGAAATAACTAGAAATAAGACAACGTAACCGCATCTCATGGCTTGGCAAATGATATGACCTAATAATGTCATCTATATTTCACCATATTTCGTTGCTTCCTGTAATTCATATTTCATTTTGGAATTAAAACATCCTTTCTGGTTTAGTTTTCTTATTACAAATCTCAAAAATACATAAAAACAGCAAAAAAAAAATGTTTTAATTAGTTTACTTTTTTATCCCTCAAATAACCCACTCCTACCCATAACCCCAAAAGACGGAGAGGTGGATGGGAAGAAAATTTTAAAAAAAGACACCAGAAAATAACTTAGCAAACCTCCGGAGGGACTAAATAAGTCAGTCCAATATTCAACTTCTAATTTTCAGAATCTCATAGGTATAGGGATCTTCCTGTCGTCAACAGGAATAGTTCTGCGGAGGGTCTTGCGGCAGGACCCGCCACACAAAATCCGCCGTGTGAACTAGCCCTTACACTTGCTGGCCTGACAATTTACTGCGTGTCTTAACTCTAAATATTGAAAAGATTGTTTACTAGCGTTATGTATGTGTTATATATGCACTATGTATGCGTTATGTATGTACTATGTATGTTATGTATGTGTTATATATGCACTATGTATGCGTTATGTATGTACTATGTATGTTATGTATGTGTTATATATGCACTATGTATGCGTTATGTATGTACTATGTATGTTATGTATGTGTTATATATGCACTATGTATGCGTTATGTATGTACTATGTATGTTATGTATGTGTTATATATGCACTATGTATGCGTTATGTATGTACTATGTATGTTATGTATGTGTTATATATGCACTATGTATGCGTTATGTATGTACTATGTATGTGTTATGTATGTACTATGTATGCGTTATGTATGTACTATGTATGTGTTATGTATGTGTTATGTATGTGTTATATATGCACTATGTATGCGTTATGTATGTACTATGTATGTTATGTATGTGTTATATATGCACTATGTATGCGTTATGTATGCACTATGTATGCGTTATGTATGTACTATGTATGTGTTATGTATGTGTCATGTATGTGTTATATATGCACTATGTATGCGTTATGTATGTACTATGTATGCGTTATGTATGTACTATGTATGCGTTATGTATGTACTATGTATGTGTTATGCATATATTATGTATGTGTTATGTATGTTATGTATATATTATGTATGTACTATGTATGTGTTATGCATATATTATGTATGCATTATGCATATATTATGTATGTGTTATATATGCACTATGTATGCGTTATGTATGTACTATGTATGCGTTATGTATGTGTTATATATGCACTATGTATGCGTTATGTATGTACTACGTATGTATTATGTATATATTATGTATGTGTTATGTATATATTATGTATGTGTTTAGATCAATAGACAATTACAGCAGAAAGTTCACCCTTCTTTTGGTTTGCCTTGAAATAGAAGCTACCCCCGCAATATAGTGAATTTTGATGCCACATAATTCATTGTGGAAAAATTGATGGAGTGTGTATTATCTCTCTTATCGTCAGGGTTCCCATCTTGAATTTATCTGCAGCATAATTTAGAACTGTAGTCATATTTGGGGTTACATATAATATCCCCCTACCCGTTCCTGTAGAGAATCACTCCCAGTGTTTTCTATTTGTTTAAGGGGAATCTCATCCACAATCTTCAGTCAAAGTATTTCTACCGACGCGTTTCTTCTAGGCTTTGGACTCATCAGGGGAGATTAGGCCTTTTTAAAGAGGTTTTTTTTTCAGCATGGTTCCGGATGTGACTCCCGGTTTCAAAAACACTTGCAGTGGGAATCCGATCATGGCGGAGTAGTGCAGAGTTTAGTGGCACATGTTCTGCTCGATGTGTCATATCGAGCATTTGAGGTGATCAGACAAGCATGTATTGCTATCGCTTTTAAGGAGCCGGTTTTTCTACCTCCCCTAGTGCAGACCCCCATGACATATGGGGGCGTTTTTAGACCATCGGACACACTCATTGGTTGGCTGGCAGGTCAAGTTCTCCTGGCATTCACCAAACCCAGACTCGTCGATCAGACTGCCAGATAGAGAAGCGTCACTCCGCAGAACACTTTTCCGCTGCTCCAGAGTCTAGTGGCGGCGTGCTTTACACCACTCCAGCCGACGCGTGCCATTGTGCTTGGTGATGTAAGACTGGCATGGGGCGGCATCGGCGATGAGAGGATACGGGCAGGCAGTGAAGGAACTCAGAGAAAGAGGAGGAGGCGTGTACTAGCTCCTGTACTAGCGCGTCATCAAGTTTTAAAGGCAGTGGGCCGGGCGGATGTTTCATGAGCTCTTCAGAGCTCCGTCTGGTCCCACTGCCTGTAAACCTAGTTGATGACGCGCCGTGGCTCTGCCGGAAGTGCTGGCCGAGCACAGACACACGGAACGTCAGAGGGAGTAACATTAGAAGTAAAGCCACAAGATATAAACAGACACTATATTAGGAAGTGAATTGTACATGTCACATTAAGTTAAAATAGAAATAACATTTATTCCTGGACAACCCCTTTAATTTTGAATCTCTATATCCCTCACAGTAAGGCCTTACTCACACGGCTGCATTTCCAGGACCAAACACAGTTCATGAAGCCAGGCTCATAGCATCATTCTCATCCATGATGCTGTGTCACTGCCTCCCGGCGGGACTACCATCCCGTACTGAAAACATGATTAGGACAGTAGTCCCGTGGGGAGGCAGTGACTCCAAGCATCATATATAACTATGATGCTAGTCCGGATCGCTGAACTGTGTTCTGTCCAAGAAATGTGTCCGACATATGGTCCGTATCTCACGGACCGAACACAGCCATGTGAATAAGGCCTAATAGTAATTAACCCCATCATTTCCCTAACACATTAACCCAATGTTTCGCATTATAATCATTATAGTAAGTGATGAAATTAAGTACCTCGCTCACAATCATAATGGGCCACCATTGGGTTAATATGTGAGGTACATGATGGGGTTAATTACTATTAATGTGAGGCACATGGAGGTCTAAATTCATAACACTGTGCCTCACAATAATAAGTGACCCCCATCATTTCCCTAACATAACGGCAACATTGGGGTTAATATGGGTCACATTAATTCCACACTAGTGGCGTGAGCGACAGACATGTCATCAGGAACCCGCTGCCTGTGCCGCTCGCTACATTCCCCTCCCTGCCCCTTCTCACATCCTCAGATGATCATTGGTAGTAGTAGAGAAAAGAGGGAGGAGCGTTCCTCCCTCTTTCTGTGACGGGGCCGGCGCTAACGACGAGGAAGAAAGAGAACATCGCGCACGCTGTTCGGTGCGTGCGACATGTTCTCTTCATTTATTTCAATACTAAGCTGTGCGGCCATACAGCATAGTATCAAAGTACATACAGTAAATGTACGGTATTGAAGCATTTGCCCCCTGCATAGCATCTAAATAGTGTCGAAATTTCGATGCATCGTGCATCCCTACAGCATACATCTGGATATCTTTATTTTTTGGTTAGAAACAAATACAATACTCCCAACTATATGTAAAAATGTGGTATGAATTAAGGCCCCATGCACACGAACGCGCTTATGTGGCCGCAATTCCAAAGAAAATCCAGGGGAGAATTGCGGCCCCATTCATTCCTATGGGACCATGCACACCACGATGGTTTCCACGGTCCGTGCATGGCCCCGCAACCCGGACCGCAGAAAGAACGGGCATGCCTTATTACGGCCGTGTTCTGCGGTCCGGGCTCATTGAAAATAATGGCCACGGCCATGTACACAGCCCTCGATTTGCGGGTGGCTCGCGGCTGTCACTCCGTGGCCGGCCGACCCGAAAATCACGGCCGTGCACATGGCTATGGTCGTGTGCATGAGGCCTTAGCTGGAGAAAGACCCAGTCACTACTACGGGTCAAAACGTTCCTGTTTTTCTTCTGTATGGCAACTTGGGCACAATAGATTTTTGATTACTTAATTGGACGCTGTGGCTTCTGCTACTTTTATGAATTCAGCCTTTGTCTTTTAAAAATTTTGCAGTAGTAAATTCCTAAACTTACTCGGTGTGGCCATAGGTATATATGGTCATTAGGCCACAACCATAATATGTATTGTATATTTTGCACTCAGAAGAATTGACAGGAAGGTGAAAAAAGCAAATAAACAGAGTGCCACAAAAATGCAGATCTTTCTAAACACATTTAATATAACACAAAAATAATAAAGTTACTTACAAATAAAATGGTTACAAATATTAGCAGGTGTTTGTGTTTTGTGGGGGGTCTGCAGCAGTATTAGGGGCCTTTCACACGAGCATGTTCGGTCCATAAAGGACAGAACGTATTTCGGCCGCAAGTCCCGGACCGAACGTACCTCATGGAGCCGGGCTCCTAGCATCATAGTTATGTACGACGCTAGGAGTCCCTGCCTCTCTGCAGGACAACTGTCCCGTACTGTAATCATGTTTTCAGTACGGGACAGTTGTCCCGCAGCGAGGCAGGGACTCTTAGCGTCGTACATAACTATGATGCTAGGAGCCCGGCTTCCTGCACTGTGTTCAGTCCGAGACTTGCGGCCGAAATACGTCCGTCAATTACGGACCGAACATGCTCGTGTGAATCCAGCCTTAGCATTTGTTTGTGATGGGTGAACAGATCATGAAAAGCCACTGAATGTGATCACGATGTCGTGTGCTGCTCTTCGTCTTTGCGCTGGAAGCTGCTGAGCTGTTTGTTCCAGAGTCGCCAGTAACTACCTCTCTGAGCCAAAAGCTGATCGTGTTTTCCGGACTCTTTGAGTTGGCCACCCTCTAACACCAGGATGTGGTCGGCCTTTTCTACTATATTCATCCTGTGAGATATGAGCAGCACGGTCTGCCGGGTGGCACGGTGGTACAGGGTGCTTTGAATCTGAACAAAAAGAAAAGGATTTAAATGGCAAGAACTGTAGCCAGGGAGGCCGAGTGCAGCATGAGAGAAGAGCAGGGCTTTATATGCATTAAAAACGCTGCGCTAAGCGGCAAATACATATCATGCTGATGTGACACTACCAACACTAAACTGCAGAAATAAAAAGGAGATAGCAATCAATCCCCTGATGTACAAAAATATAGTGGTTTTTAATCCCGTTGTGCAACGTTTTGGCTCCACAGCCTTTCTGAGCCTAAACGTTGTACAACCGGATTAAAAACCACTATATTTTTGTACATCACGACGCGAGTGCCGTCTACTTTTTATTTTATTGCTGGATGTTTAGTCTTTGGTAAGGCCTCGTGCACACGAAAATGCTGATGATTTGCGGACCCATTTGTTTCTATGGGCCCATGCCCACGACCGTGGTTTACACAGACCGTGTGGGGCTGCAATTGCGGACTACAAAAACTCAGGACAAGTCATTTTACGCTCCGCATTTGCAGTCCGGCCTCATTGATATATATGCACATCATCTGTGTGAACGGTCCGTGATTGCGGACAGCCCACGGATGACACTCCACGGCCATCCGTGCCGTAATCACCCACCTTGCACACGGCTACTCACTTAGTTGGACGGAGTCCCTACCAAGACTTGCGTTACGCATGATATTTGACTTTGGTTTTGGATGCTGTCCCTCTTCTTACTTTGCGCCTATATTGCAGAAGTGACTCCCAGCATATGGTATTGTTCGGCATTTATGGAATGGGCACCGATATATTTATTTAGTGGCTCAGGAGCTTCACATGGAGTGGCCTTACATTATTTATCATATTAAACGTCATATACTGAAGCAAAATACTGACCTTAACGCTGCCGTCTAAAGGAGCCCGAAGACTTTATAGAATAATATTACGTTATAGAAGGAAAAGCACTTGGAGATGTCAATTATAATGTGAATGAGGCCTTAGCTGCGATGGGAGCTCCGGCTCATAGATCCAATGCTGGGGTGGACCGGCTTCTTTATTATCTGGGCACCTCGTCTAGAAGCCCTGGGAGCGGCCTTATAAACGGTGTCAAACAAAGCCAAAATACACTACCCTAAGGCCCGCCACAAGAATAATATAGGGGGACGGAGCACCCAGAGTCTGGGCCAAAAAATGGAAACGTTTAGCTTAGAATATTTCCTTCTTTTATTTGAAGGAAGCGATATATAAATGTGTTTCATTTATTGAGAAATCAGAAAATAATCAACAACAAGACTTCCAATTAGGAGCACAGAACAACAAGAAGTGGTGACCTAGAAAGTGTACAACATTATGAAGAAAAAACGAAGAAATTGAGATAAAACGCAGGAAGATATAAGGAAAAAAGAAAGAAAAAATAAGGGGGTGGGGGAGCGGAGCAGAGGAAGCGTGTGGTGGGTGATCGAGTTTCCAACAAAGAAAGCCATGATTATAGGGAACCGGTCACCGGCATTTCACCTATTAAACTCTCCTCACCCCTCGCTGGCCACAGCTGTGACCGTTATCCCCGCTCCTATACTCCTCCTCCGACTGTAAATAACGGTCTGCAAACATTTCGCGCCTCTTATGGTAATAATCCGGCAGTCCCGTTCCTTCCTCTCTTTAATCCCGCCCACCACCGAAAACCGGCCCGCCCTGAATGCCAAAATCCTGTCTGAGATAGCGCGCATGTGCCCGTCATTTATGGTCCGATACCCTTCCCTGCTTCATACGGGCTTCATATATAGTTACTACGCAGGCACCGCTATGGTGTCCGAATGCGCGCACGCACCAGAACAGGACATCGATGCGAAAGCGCAGGATTTTGTGTGTGCTGGGAGGAGGGGGCGGAGGAGCTGTCAATCAAAAGTAAGGAGGCGGAGTTAACGCTGAAAGGCTTGAGGAATGAAGATATGACTCTTTTCTAACAAAGATATGACTCTTTTATGCTCATTAACATACGGCCTGGAGGAACGCTAAAAAACTGAATACTAAAAGGTACAGAACCTACTTAGAAGATAATTATAGGTTACATGAAAATAATTTTTTCCCCCACTTCCACCAGGTATTGCTGGTTTAACAGGTTCTCTTTAAAGGTATCTAATCCATGGGTCACAAATGTTCTCAAACTGTTCCCGTCTTTCCCACCGGATACTGGACGGTACATTGGGCAAGAGACTAATGTTCTCTAAAGGAGATATGTGTAGTAGTTCACATGTACTCACCTTAAGCTCCGTGTCTGTATCCAGTGAACTCGTGGCATCATCTAGGATGAGGATCGTCGGGTCCCTGAGCAGAGCTCGTGCCAGTGCCACCCTCTGCCTCTGACCCCCAGAAAGAAGTTGACCTTTCTGCCCAGCACCTTAGTGGAGATTGTAAAGGATAGACAGATTGTAATCTATTAGCTAAACTCGACATCTGTCTATCCTTTAGGCTCTGTGCACACACAAAATAAAAAACGTCTGAAACGGAGCAATTTTCGCTGCGTTTTTTACGGCTGTTTTTCTATAGTCTATGAAAAACGGCTCCAAAAACGGCTGAAGAAGTGACATGCACATCTTTTTCGCGGCCGTTTTTTCCGTCGGATCGGAACGCCATTTTTCCCATTGAAATCAATAGGCAGATGTTTGTATGCGTTCTGCTTCCGATTTTTCAGTCGTTTTTCGGGACGTTTACGGCCCGGGAAACGTTTGAAAACACTCCGTGTGCCCATACCCTTACTATTATATTTGTAACTTTTTCTACATTGTACCTGTCTGATAACCGCTTGGCTTGTGTAGGATGAAATCATTTGCATTCGCTGCCATCGCTGCCTCCTGCACAGATTTCAAGCTGATTTCCCCCAACCCATAAGAAATATTGTCCTTTATCGAGCGGGCGGAGAGGACGGGTTCTTGGTTCACCACTGATACCTTCAATAAGACAAAAAGAGATAAATGGCACATTGGAAGATGCTCTTACAATTCAGCTGCTCGTACCTCTAGTGAACACGTAGATCGTCCTAACATCTATGAAGCCGTCCGCTGCCATATGGAGCACATCGGTAAGATGAATGAAAACGATACAATCTCCAGTAATAAAACCTGGGAAAGGTCCGCAATACTGCCTGCCAAGAGCTCACCCATTTATTTCACCACTTCATGTTGGCCCGTGTAGTAATGAGCATCCGGGTCAACAAAAAAGTATCTAGGTCATACTGAAACGGCCTAGCATGGTCCTATATGATCTCATATTTCGAGCTAGTATATGTTAAAGGGGTTTTTCACCTTCTGACAACTTATGACCTATGTACCGGATAGGTCATCAGTAGATGATCTGTGGGGGTCCGACACCCGGGTCCCGTACAGATAAGCTGGTCCGCTGCCTCCGTGCACCGGACGTACATGCTGGAAGCTGCTGGCTCCGGCCACGGAATAGTGGCTAAGCTGTAGTACTGTTTAGGTGAATAGGAGCGAACCTGAGGCACGGCCGCTATGCTATGTACGGAGCCAACTGCTTCCGGGCTCTGTACATAGCGTTATGTGCCACAAGAACGGGTCCCCCCAGGCCACCGGAGCGGCTTATCAGTGCAGGGTCCGGGTGTCGGACCCGAACCGATGACATAATGATGAGCTCTCTGGTGGATAGGTCATCAGTTGTCAGAAGGTGGACAACCCCTTTATTAATCATCGTCTTATGTATGTGTTTTAGGCACTGAGAATAAAACGACTTTCTCACACACTGACCTTTCTGCGATAATACTGGTTCTCGTACTCGGATAATGGCCTCCCATCCAGTAGGATCTGTCCTGACTGCGGTTCATACAATCGTAGCAGCAGATTTACGACTGTGGACTTTCCTGCATCACAAGCTCCAACCAGAGCGGTCACCTCCCCGGGTTGTAATTCAAATGAAACATCCTATGGATCCAGTAAGACGGCATGAGCTTTTTAGTTCGCTACTGTCTAAACATGTATTGACCTTATGTACAAGCGTATAGTGACATTGTAGTGACATATAGTGACATTGTAGTGGTGTATAGTGACATTGTAGTGACATATAGTGACATTGTAGTGACATATAGTGACATCGTAGTAACATATAGTGACATTGTAGTGACATATAGTGACATTGTAGTGACATATAGTGACATTGTAGTGACATATAGTGACATCGTAGTAACATATAGTGACATTGTAGTGGCGTATAGTGACATTGTAGTGACATTGTAGTGACATGTAGTGACATTGTAGTGACATTGTAGTGACATCGTAGTGGCGTATAGTGACATCGTAGTGTCATATAGTGACATTGTAGTGACATTGTAGTGACATATAGTGACATTGTAGTGACATATAGTGACATTGTAGTGACATTGTAGTGACATATAGTGACATTGTAGTGGCGTATAGTGACATTGTAGTGACATATAGTGACATTGTAGTGACATTGTAGTGGTGTATAGTGACATTGTAGTGACATATAGTGACATTGTAGTGGCGTATAGTGACATCGTAGTGTCATATAGTGACATTGTAGTGTCATATAGTGACATTGTATTGACATATAGTGACATTGTAGTGGCGTCTAGTGACATTGTAGTGACATATAGTGACATTGTAGTGGCGTATAGTGACATTGTAGTGGCGTATAGTGACATCGTAGTGACATATAGTGACATTGTAGTGACATATAGTGACATATAGTGACATTGTAGTGACATATAGTGACATTGTAGTGGCGTATAGTGACATTGTAGTGACATATATTGACATTGTAGTGACATATAGTGACATTATAGTGACATTGTAGTGGCGTATAGTGACATTGTAGTGACATATAGTGACATTGTAGTGGCGTAGTGACATCGTAGTGTCATATAGTGACATTGTAGTGACATATAGTGACATTGTAGTGGTGTATAGTGACATTGTAGTGACATATAGTGACATTGTAGTGACATATAGTGACATTGTAGTGGCGTATAGTGACATCGTAGTGTCATATAGTGACATTGTAGTGACATATAGTGACATCGTAGTAACATATAGTGACATCGTAGTGACATATAGTGACAATGTAGTGGCATATAGTGACATTGTAGTGACATATAGTGACATTGTAGTGGTGTATAGTGACATTGTAGTGTCATATAGTGACATTGTAGTGACATATAGTGACATCGTAGTGACATATAGTGACATCGTAGTGACATATAGTGACAATGTAGTGGCATATAGTGACATTGTAGTGGCATATAGTGACATTGTAGTGACATATAGTGACGTTGTACCTGCAGAGTTGGACAGAGCGGTCGTTTCGGGTATGAAAATGTAACGTTCTGGAATTGAATTTGCCCCCGGAGGTTGCTTGGGCTCAGCTTTCCTGGAGGGGGCTTTTGTGGAATTCGGTCCATGTATTCGAAGACTTTTTGAGAAGATCCCACAGCTTTCCGCACATCAGGATATGTTCTGAAAAGTGCCTAAAGAAAAAGTGTAACATTATTTACTAATGTGGTAATTAATAAAAATGACAGATTTCATGTTAAATACTAGTAAATACACTGAAAATTAAAGAGGTTGTACAAGGTTGGAAAAATCACTGCTTTCTTCTAGAAACAGCGCCCCACCTGTCTATGGGTTGTGTCTATTATTGCAGCTCAGCTCAATTGAATGAAGGTGAGCTGCAATACCAGACACAACCATAGACAATAGTGGCGCTGTTTTTGCAAGCAGCAGTGTTTTTTTCTAATCCTGGACAAGTCCTTTAAGAGCAGGTGATCTGTAATCTCCTGTCTGCGCAGACACCTCCGCCAACAGAAAGTCATGACCGCAGAATAGCTCCGGCAATTCAGCAATTGTGAAATATCGCTAGAGTTCACCCAGTTTGGCCAGTTATACTTCGAGCCGAATTCAGACAACGTTGGATTTCCATAAAATGATTCTGCTCACCTCAACGGCTGATGTAAACTGCAGCTCATACAGGACAAAAGAGACCAGTTCTCCTCCGCTGACCTCTCCGTTAGTCACTAAACGTCCTCCAAAATACAAAATGCCGACCTTCAAAGCCAGGCCCGAAAACTGCAAGAATTGAAAAAAAAAATCATTTCCGGTACACGGTAGTCCATTATTAGGGGGTGTGCGGAGTTATGATGACCCTTTGTGTGCGGAATGCAAATCCTAAATAAAGCTATTAAAATTCATGGTAGAATTTTTAACCCCTTCTGTTCCAGACATAAGCAAACTGCATGTTCACAGTATAATGCTTGATGACGGTTTATGTTGTTTTGCTGTTCCCATAATTGTACTATCACTGGTTTTTAGTGGACTGCGGTTGTGTCTGTAGCGTGGCTTCTTGTAGTACTCACGCTGTTGGCCACCATGGTCCAGCCATAGGCAAAAGCCTCCTCCTTGTTGAGTTTGAAGGTGTCATCCAGTTTTCGCTCATAGCGTTGGCATTCACCCTCCTCATTAGCAAAGCTGCGCACTGTTTTTATATTGGTGAAGGTCTCCTGGGCCACCTGGTTGACTTTACACAGGGTTTCCTGGATCTTCGTGGCTAGATTCTAAGTGGAGACGAGTATATTCAGAAGTTAATAACGTGGCCATGACGTGAGCAGTTGTAAAAATCGTTTGGAAAATATGCAGCAGTTGTCAGCCGTTTTTATTTGCCTGACGAAGACGCGTCGAAACGCGTAGCAGCACTTCCCTTTATATCTTTTTATTTGTTTATTGTTTTTTATCTTCGTAATGTCCAATAAAACATCTAAACTTCAATAAATGGGTCTGTAATGAACAACGCACCAGCTACACGGAAGCGCCCGATACAAGGAGCTATTTTTTATACTAAAAAACAAGACATAATAATAATGCATGAGGACGAACGATCGGAGTAACGAGTGCTCGTCCCCGTACATAGTTCCTTGCGGAAGGAGCAAACGAGCGCCGATCAACGAGCTGACTCATTGACCGATGCTCGTGGTTACAGCCATAATTGGCCGGTGTAAAAGGACCTTCAGCTGGTAACGCACAACGACCCCGCCTCTATTTAAGGCACGAGTGTGACGGATTTACAATCTGGTCCGCGTGCGCTGCGTTATTGCATCTGTGATTTGCGAGTGACACGTGTTATTCCCGCACACGCAAAGCACTTTTTTTTTATTTTATGGAACTGATGCGCAAATCACGCGGACGTGCATCCGTGTGCTGTCCATGGTCATCACGCATCCATTGACTTTGATGGGCGCGTAGGTGCGTGAAAAAGCACCAATATAGGACACGCTGTGATTTTCACGTGAAAACTCCTGCATGTGTGAACGGCCCCATTGAAATGTGATGTGCGTGATTTCCGTGCGCAGCACACGGACAGGATTCACGTTCCTGTAAATGTGGCCTTAGAGATCTCATCTCAGTAGAGGAACAATTCAATGTATGTGTATCTGACGAGGCTTATCTTACCTGGTAATACGTTCCTGATAGTTGAGGCACGATTGTGATGACGAGGAGACACAGCATAGTAAAGAGCGTCAGCTTCGGGGACAAGCCGACCATGTAAATAAAGAGGAAGGTCAGTCTCATAGAATACCACATTAACAGGCTGAGATTGTGACTCAGAGCTTCACTCATTGCCGTAATGTCGGTTGTCACCCGAGATGTGATGTCACCTGAAATGGGAGAAATATCATCAGGGGACGTGAAGGGAAGTATTGCTGTATTCTATATCCATGTCCCGGTCCATATTACCTGCGGGTACAGTGTCAAAGAACGCGATATCCTGCTTCAAGACGGAGCGGAGGAGTTGTACCTGGGTCTGGGTGTGGACCAGGCTCATGGTGACATTGAAGATGCAGTCACACACAAATTCTGTCACAGCGCTGCAAGTCAGCGAATCATTTATATTAACAAAGTCAAATAATATAGTGGCTACAGAGCACATTATACATCAGTCGAGGCGGTACGGATACTGCTTGGGGTCTATTCACACTGCATTTGCAGTGCACGTTCCAGCGCATACACCAAACATTTCAATAGACCCCTAAGACCTCATGCACACGACCGTGTGTGCCGGCCAGGTTCTGTCCATGATCCGTGGAAAGATAGGACATGTCCTATCTTTCCACGGATCAGAAAGTCGAGTCTGTTTTCACAGTCCCGATTCATCCGCTAAAGTGAATGGGTCCGTGAAAACTGTCAGGTGCCACTCGGATGCCGTGAAAAACTGCCCGAGTGGCACTCAGTCGTGTGCCACGGGCATAAGAGATGCCAAAATCATGTCCTTGTGGCATCCGTCAGGCCGGTATACATCGGTATACCGTTGTTTTCGCTGCCTAGGAAAGCCTGCTACGCTTTCCTGTGCAGTCGGGCACCGCATAGAAACAATGGTGATCCATGAGTGACGTATGCCACCACGTGACTTACAGTAGCCTATGCCGGAGGTAGACGTCGTAAGTATTTCCTGATATCTATGTCCAATGGATGCCCGAAACGCAGTGTGAATAGACCGGTGCTGACTGTGCTAATGAACAAGGGACCCCGGCGTCCTACATGTAGGGTTAACAGTCGTCTGTAAATTCGCGGAAAGTTCATAAAAATAGGGAACTTCCGTATGTACATTCAGATCCATCCATTACTGCACATGTTTTATACAGCTCATTGGGGTTAATGTCGCCTCACACAATCCATAGCGCACACTCCCCGGTAAGAAGTAGATGGGAAAGGGTTAATATAATGGTCATACCATTCTTCATGGTCTGTATCTATTGTCCCTTTTCATGTCATGACTGTCACCGCCTAAATAGATATCAGACTCTTACCTTGATAACGTGATCAGAGTCATTATTATAATGGTGGTCGAGAACACAGAGGGGTTCTCCTTGTTATGGATCCAGTCCGTCATACGACCTGTATAAGTAGGTAGAGCCATCTCGCCTGCGGAATGAGGGAATGGCGATAATAAGACAGATATTTGGTAGATAAAACCACCACGGGTGAGACTTAGCAATACTGGTGCAAATTAAATGGCGAGCATATAGCAACCAATCAGATTCTAAAGCTTAGAAAACCCCTTATACACCCTATTTTTGAAGCCTACACTAATATCGGGGGGTCCTCTGTTCAGGATCCTCATCTCTTGATCAGAGTGAAGCGCAATTACATTGAGTCTCTCTCTCTGGAGGACCCGTCCTGTCTTGTATTACACAGACAACTCATTGATATGAATGAGCACCGTGTAATACTTCATTTCTCCTGTGGTGGCGCTGCAGGGAAACTGAACACTTACTGACAGCTTTCCCCACAGATTACAGCTGATCACTGGGGGTCACAGCAGGGGGACATTTTGTGATCGGCTTGTAGTCAAGGAACCCTTCTAACAAGTAGTGATTGCCCAAAGTGGAGAACCCCTTTAAAGAGGCATTCGGATTGGTTGCTATGGGCAAAGCTTTTAATTTTGCACCATTTCTAAAGAACCTCCCGTCATGTACCCATACCGTATAACTGTACAGAATTAGACTGCATTGTAGTATCCAGCGGGACCAATATCTTATATCAGCAATTACCCCTTTTTTACAGCTTACTGACCTCTTAGGCGGCCCGTCCTGGGCCATGTAATCGAGCGCAGATCAAGGTTTGCTCGTCCATCTCCTTGTCGTTGCCCTGTTCTCCCAGTGCAATGATCGTGAATGAGCCGTGTTTGAACGCTCGTTTTGACGATAATTGGCCAGTGTACTAGGGCCTTAAGTTGCCCTCAGCTGTTCCAATACACAATTAGTAGTGGGGGGGGGGGGGCACCAGGGATAAAGCTTACTGTGGATTGAAGGGAGCCCCAAAAACACAAGCGAAGAAACAAACTCCACTCTTGTAATGACTTGGACCACAAGAGGAACCAACAATACCTCGTAAAGTACTATGGACTGAACACAACCCAATAATATCAGACGTATGTGTCACTTAGTGCCCGGAGACCATGAACTTACCCCATGAGGACAGCACAAGAAATAAAGCCACCAGCAGGAACCTCCACACATAAGGTCTCAGAAGGGCAATTAATCTCCACACCGAGGCTGAAGACTCGGCCTCCTCCTCCTCATCTTCATCATTGAGAAACAGTTGATGCCAGACGATGGTGGAGGTCAACGTGATGAGGTAAGAGTAGATGAACAGGTCTCCGTGCCCCCATCGGTGCAGGAGTTCAGCGCTGGTCCGTGGTAATAGGACAGCAGCGAAGGTCGCACAAGATGGTACCAGAAGACTCGCGACTACGCTGGACGCCAGTAATTTATCCCCATGTAAAAAGGTTTGGCGCTTGGACACGCGTTTGACCAAAAGGACCACTAGTGTCAAGACCGCCAGCTGTGCCAGGCCGATCACCCAGGCCAATGGGAGATTCAAAGTTAGATAGTGGGTCAGAACAAGCCTTAATAGTTGCATGGTGGCATAGTCCATACCCATGAGGCAACACAATAACCAGAAGAAGTGCATTGTGGGAAAACCTGTAAAGAGAAAAAGGTAAAAAACGTATCATTATCAATGAGGGAAAAAATCTCTATCTTAAAAAATGGGGGATTTTCAGATTTTTTTTTTAAAGATAAGTCACATGGTTCTTATAAAGTAAACCTTGCCCCTCAAATTAACCATCCGACCGCCGGGCGGCTCCTAAATACGTTAATCAGGCACTGGCACACTGAGCCAATAAGGCATCCGGCGGTCCAGGGATGGCGGCACCCGGAAATTATAAGTGCCACTAGGGACAAAGAACTAATTCTCCATATACACGGTGGAGGAAGAGGGAGAAGGTGAAGGAAGAGGGAGAAGATGGAGGAAGAGGGAGAAGATGGAGGAAGAGGGAGAATGTGGAGGAAGAGGGAGAAGGTGGAGGAAGACGGAGAAGGTGGAGGAAGAGGAAGAAGGTGTAGGAAGAGGGAGAAGGTGGAGGAAGAGGGAGCAGGTGGAGGAAGAGGGAGCAGGTGGAGGAAGAGGGAGAAGGTGGAGGAAGAGGAAGAAGGTGTAGCAAGGGGGAGAAGGTGGAGGAAGAGGGAGCAGGTGGAGGAAGAGGGAGAAGGTGGAGGAAGAGGGAGAAGGTGGAGGAAGAGGGAGAAGGTGGAGGAAGAAGGAGAAGGTGGAGGAAGAGGGAGAAGGTGGAGGAAGAGGAAGAAGGTGGAGGAAGAGGGAGAAGATGGAGGAAGAGGGAGAAGGTGGAGGAAGAGGGAGAAGGTGGAGGAAGAGGGAGAAGATGGAGGAAGAGGGAGAAGATGGAGGAAGAGGGAGAATGTGGAGGAAGAGGGAGAAGGTGGAGGAAGAGGGAGAAGGTGGAGGAAGAAGGTGGAGGAAGAGGGAGAAGGTGGAGGAAGAGGGAGCAGGTGGAGGAAGAGGGAGCAGGTAGAGGAAGAGGGAGCAGGTGGAGGAAGAGGGAGAAGGTGGAGGAAGAGGAAGAAGGTGTAGGAAGAGGGAGAAGGTGGAGGAAGAGGGAGAAGGTGGAGGAAGAGGGAGAAGGTGGAGGAAGAAGGAGAAGGTGGAGGAAGAGGGAGAAGGTGGAGGAAGAGGGAGAAGGTGGAGGAAGAGGAAGAAGGTGGATAAAGAGGAAGAAGGTGGAGGAAGAGGGAGAAGGTGGAGGAAGAGGGAGAAGGTGGAGGAAGAGGAAGAAGGTGTAGGAAGAGGGAGAAGGTGGAGGAAGAGAGAGCAGGTGGAGGAAGAGGGAGCAGGTGGAGGAAGAGGGAGAAGGTGGAGGAAGAGGGAGTAGTGGAGGAAGAGGGAGAAGGTGGAGGAAGAGGAAGAAGGTGGAGGAAGAGGGAGAAGATGGAGGAAGAGGGAGAAGGTGGAGGAAGAGGGAGCAGGTGGAGGAAGAGGGAGCAGGTGGAGGAAGAGGGAGAAGGTGGCGGAAGAGGGAGAAGGTGGAGGAAGAGGGAGAAGGTGGAGGAAGAGGAAGAAGGTGGAGGAAGAGGAAGAAGGTGGAGGAAGAGGGAGAAGGTGGAGGAAGAGGGAGAAGGTGGTGGAAGAGGAAGAAGGTGGAGGAAGAGGGAGAAGGTGGAGGAAGAGGGAGAAGGTGGAGGAAGAGGGAGAAGGTGGAGGAAGAGGGAGAAGGTGGAGAAAGAGGGAGGAGGTGGAGGAAGAGGGAGAAGTGGAGGCAGAGGGAGAAGGTGGAGGAAGAGGAAGAGGGAGAAGGTGGAGGAAGAGGGAGAAAAGTTTCTGCAGTGGCAGTGCCCGGGCCAGAGTCCTCCCAGGTGGTAGAGGTATGAAGATCGCCAGTGGTCCTTTCCCTGCGCCATTGGTCCCCTTCCTCCGTTGCCTTCTTCTCATTTATCACCCTCCCCTATCCCATGTATCGTCTTCGGTGTGATCCTCCAGGGTCATTTGCCCCTCCTCCATGTCTGCTGCGGAACCCATCACCTCCCTACAGGGGGTCTCTCTCTTTCTCCACCTCAGCCTCCTCTTATCTGGGTTCACAGGTAGTGGTGAAAATGCAGTCGTTTTTTTGCCACGAACCGGGGGAAAACCGCACAATAGCTTCCCCCACACAGTATAATGCCCTCATAGCTACCCCCACACAGTATACTGCCTCCATAGCTGCCACCACACAGTATAATGCCTCCATAGCTGCCCCCACACAGTATAATGCCCCCATAGCTACCCCCACACAGTATAATGCCCCCATAGCTGCCCCCACACAGTATAATGCCCCCATAGCTGCCCCCACACAGTATAATGCTCCCCATAGCTGCCTCCACACAGTATAATGTCCCCATACCTGCCTCCACACAGTATAATGCCCCCATAGCTGCCCCCACACAGTATAATGCCCCCATAGCTGCCCCCACACAGTATAATGCCCCCATAGCTGCCCCCACATAGTATAATGCCCTCATAGCTGCCCCAGACAGTGTAATGCTCCCCATAGCTGCCACCACACAGTATAATGCTCCCCATAGCTGCCCCCACACAGTATAATGCCCCCATAGCTGCCCCCACACAGTATAATGCCCCCATAGCTGCCCCCACACAGTATAATGCCCTAATAGCTGCCCCCACACAGTATAATGCCCTCATAGCTGCCCCCACACAGTATAATGCCCCCATAGCTGCCCCCACACAGTATAATGTCCCCATAGCTACCCCACACAGTATAATGCCCCCATAGCTGCCCCCACACAGTATAATGCCCCCATAGCTGCCCCCACACAGTATAATGCTCCCCATAGCTGCCTCCACACAGTATAATGTCCCCATAGCTGCCTCCTTACAGTATAATGCCCCCATAGCTGCCCCCACACAGTATAATGCCCCCATAGCTGCCCCCACACAGTATAATGCCCTCAAAGCTGCCCCCACACAGTGTAATGCTCCCCATAGCTGCCACCACACAGTATAATGCTCCCCATAGCTGCCACCACACAGTATAATGCCTCCATAGCTGCCCCCACACAGTATAATGCCCCCATAGCTGCCCCCACACAGTATAATGCCCCCATAGCTGCCCCCTCAGTATAATGCCCCCATAGCTACCCCCACACAGTATAATGCCCCCATAGCTACCCCCACACAGTATAATGCCCCCATAGCTGCCCCCACACAGTATAATGCCCTCATAGCTGCCCCCACACACTATAATGCCCTCATAGCTGCCCCCACACAGTATAATGTCCCCATAGCTGCCCCCACACAGTATAATGCCCTCATAGCTGCCCCCACAATATAATGCCTCCATAGCTGCCACCACACAGTATAATGCCCTCATAGCTGCCTCCACACAGTATAATGCCCCCATAGCTGCCTCCACACAGTATAATGCCCCCATAGCTGCCTCCACACAGTATAATGCTCCCCATAGCTGCCCCCACACAGTATAATGCCCTCATAGCTGCCCCCACACAGTATAATGCCCCATAGCTGCCCCCACACAGTATAATGCCCTCATAGCTGCCCCCACACAGTATAATGCCCCATAGCTGCCCCCACACAGTATAATGCCCCCATAGCTGCCCCCACACAGTATAATGCCCCCATAGCTGCCCCCGCACAGTATAATGCCTCCATAGCTGCCTCCACACACTATAATGCCCTCATAGCTGCCCCCACACAGTATAATGCCTCCATAGCTGCCCCCACACAGTATAATGCCTCCATAGCTGCCCCCACACACTATAATGCCCTCATAGCTGCCACCACACAGTATAATGCGCTCATAGCTGCCCCCACACAGTATAATGCCTCCATAGCTGCCCCCACACAGTATAATGCCCTCATAGCTGCCCCCACACAGTATAATGCCCCCAAAGCTGCCCCCACACAGTATAATGCCTCCATAGCCGCCCCCACACAGTATAATGCCCTCATAGCTGCCCCCATACAGTATAATGCCCCCAAAGCTGCCCCCACACAGTATAATGCCCCCCATAGCTGCCACAACACAGTATAATGCCCCCAAAGCTGCCCCCACACAGTATAATGCCCTCATAGCTGCCCCCACACACTATAATGCCCCCATAGCTGCCCCCACACACTATAATGCCCTCATAGCTGCCCCACACACTATAATGCCCTCATAGCTGCCCCCACACACTATAATGCCCTCATAGCTGCCACCACACAGTATAATGCCCCCATAACTGCCCTCCACACAGTATAATGCCCCCATAGCTGCCCCCACACAGTATAATGCCCCCATAGCTGCCCTCCACACAGTATAATGCCCCCATAGCTGCCCCCACACAGTATAATGCCCCCATAGCTGCCCCCACACAGTATAATGCCCCCATAGCTGCCCCCACACAGTATAATGCCCCCATAGCTGCCCCCACACAGTATAATGCCTCCATAGCTGCCCCCACACAGTATAATGCCCTCATAGCTGCCCCCACACAGTATAATGCCCCCATAGCTGCCCCCACACAGTATAATGCCCCCATAGCTGCCCCCACACAGTATAATGCCCCCATAGCTGCTCCCACACAGTATAATGCCTCCATAGCTGCCCCCACACAGTATAATGTCCCCATAGCTGCCCCCACACAGTATAATGCCCCCATAGCTGCCCCCACACAGTATAATGCCCCCATAGCTGCCCCCACACAGTATAATGCCCCCATAGCTGCCCCCACACAGTATAATTCCCCATAACTGCCCCCACACAGTATAATGCCCCCATAGCTGCCACCACACAGTATAATGCCCCCATAGCTGCCCTCCACACAGTATAATGCCCCCATAGCTGCCTCCACACAGTATAATGCCCCCATAGCTGCCTCCACACAGTATAATGTCCCCATAGCTGCCCCCACACAGTATAATGCCCCATAACTGCCCCCACACAGTATAATGCCCCCATAGCTGCCACCACACAGTATAATGCCCCCATAGCTGCCCTCCACACAGTATAATGCCCCCATAGCTGCCACCACACAGTATAATGCCCCCATAGCTGCCCTCCACACAGTATAATGCCCCCATAGCTGCCCCCACACAGTATAATGCCCTCATAGCTGCCCCCACACAGTATAATGTCCCCATAGCTGCCCCCACACAGTATAATGCCCCCATAGCTGCCCCCACACAGTATAATGCCCTCATAGCTGCCCCCACACACTATAATGCCCTCATAGCTGCCCCCACACAGTATAATGTCCCCATAGCTGCCCCCACACAGTATAATGCCCCCATAGCTGCCCCCACACAGTATAATGCCTCCATAGCTGCCCCCACACAGTATAATGCCCCCCTAGTGCTCCCCACACAGTATAATGCCCCCATAGCTACCCCCACACAGTATAATGCCCCCATAGCTGCCCCCACACAGTATAATGCCTCCATAGCTGCCCCCACACAGTATAATGCCCCCCTAGTGCTCCCCACACAGTATAATGCCCCCATAGCTACCCCCACACAGTATAATGCCCCCATAGCTGCCCCCACACAGTATAATGCCCCCATAGCTGCCCTCCACACAGTATAATGCCCCCATAGCTACCCCCACACAGTATAATGCCTCCATAGCTGCCACCACACAGTATAATGCCCCCATAGCTGCCCTCCACACAGTATAATGCCCCCATAGCTACCCCCACACAGTATAATGCCTCCATAGCTACCCCCACACAGTATAATGCCTCCATAGCTGCCCCCACACAGTATAATGCCCCCATAGCTGCCCTCCACACAGTATAATGCCCCCATAGCTACCCCCACACAGTATAATGCCCCCATAGCTGCCCCCACACAGTATAATGCCCCCATAGCTGCCCTCCACACAGTATAATGCCCCCATAGCTACCCCCACACAGTATAATGCCTCCATAGCTGCCCCCACACAGTATAATGCCCCCATAGCTGCCCTCCACACAGTATAATGCCCCCATAGCTGCCCCCACACAGTATAATGCCCCCATAGCTGCCCCCACACAGTATAATGCGCCTATAGCTGCCCCCACACAGTATAATGGCCCCATAACTGCCCCCACACAGTATAATGCCCCCATAGCTACCCCCACACAGTATAATGCCCCCATAGCTGCCCCCACACAGTATAATGCCCCCATAGCTGCCCTCCACACAGTATAATGCCCCCATAGCTACCCCCACACAGTATAATGCCTCCATAGCTGCCACCACACAGTATAATGCCCCCATAGCTGCCACCACACAGTATAATGCCCCCATAGCTGCCACCACACAGTATAATGCCCCCATAGCTGCCCTCCACACAGTATAATGCCCCCATAGCTGCCCCCACACAGTATAATGCCCCCATAGCTGCCCTCCACACAGTATAATGCCCCCATAGCTACCCCCACACAGTATAATGCCTCCATAGCTGCCACCACACAGTATAATGCCCCCATAGCTGCCACCACACAGTATAATGCCCCCATAGCTGCCACCACACAGTATAATGCCCCCATAGCTGCCCTCCACACAGTATAATGCCCCCATAGCTGCCACCACACAGTATAATGCCCCCATAGCTGCCCTCCACACAGTATAATGTCCCCATAGCTGCCCCCACACAGTATAATGTCCCCATAGCTGCCCCCACACAGTATAATGCCCTCATAGCTGCCCCCACACACTATAATGCCCTCATAGCTGCCCCCACACAGTATAATGTCCCCATAGCTGCCCCCACACAGTATAATGCCCCCATAGCTGCCCCCACACAGTATAATGCCTCCATAGCTGCCCCCACACAGTATAATGCCCCCCTAGTGCTCCCCACACAGTATAATGCCCCCATAGCTACCCCCACACAGTATAATGCCCCCATAGCTGCCCCCACACAGTATAATGCCTCCATAGCTGCCCCCACACAGTATAATGCCCCCCTAGTGCTCCCCACACAGTATAATGCCCCCATAGCTACCCCCACACAGTATAATGCCCCCATAGCTGCCCCCACACAGTATAATGCCCCCATAGCTGCCCTCCACACAGTATAATGCCCCCATAGCTACCCCCACACAGTATAATGCCTCCATAGCTGCCACCACACAGTATAATGCCCCCATAGCTGCCCTCCACACAGTATAATGCCCCCATAGCTACCCCCACACAGTATAATGCCTCCATAGCTACCCCCACACAGTATAATGCCTCCATAGCTGCCCCCACACAGTATAATGCCCCCATAGCTGCCCTCCACACAGTATAATGCCCCCATAGCTACCCCCACACAGTATAATGCCCCCATAGCTGCCCTCCACACAGTATAATGCCCCCATAGCTACCCCCACACAGTATAATGCCTCCATAGCTACCCCCACACAGTATAATGCCCCCATAGCTACCCCCACACAGTATAATGCCCCCATAGCTACCCCCACACAGTATAATGCCTCCATAGCTACCCCCACACAGTATAATGCCCCCATAGCTGCCCTCCACACAGTATAATGCCCCCATAGCTACCCCCACACAGTATAATGCCCCCATAGCTGCCCCCACACAGTATAATGCCCCCATAGCTGCCCTCCACACAGTATAATGCCCCCATAGCTGCCCCCACACAGTATAATGCCCCCATAGCTGCCCTCCACACAGTATAATGCCCCCATAGCTACCCCCACACAGTATAATGCCCCCATAGCTGCCCCCACACAGTATAATGCCCCCATAGCTGCCCTCCACACAGTATAATGCCCCCATAGCTACCCCCACACAGTATAATGCCTCCATAGCTGCCCCCACACAGTATAATGCCCCCATAGCTGCCCTCCACACAGTATAATGCCCCCATAGCTGCCCCCACACAGTATAATGCCCCCATAGCTGCCCCCACACAGTATAATGCGCCTATAGCTGCCCCCACACAGTATAATGGCCCCATAACTGCCCCCACACAGTATAATGCCCCCATAGCTACCCCCACACAGTATAATGCCCCCATAGCTGCCCCCACACAGTATAATGCCCCCATAGCTGCCCTCCACACAGTATAATGCCCCCATAGCTACCCCCACACAGTATAATGCCTCCATAGCTGCCACCACACAGTATAATGCCCCCATAGCTGCCCCCACACAGTATAATGCCCCCATAGCTGCCCCCACACAGTATAATGCCTCCATAGCTACCCCCACACAGTATAATGCCTCCATAGCTACCCCCACACAGTATAATGCCTCCATAGCTGCCCCCACACAGTATAATGCCCCCATAGCTGCCCTCCACACAGTATAATGCCCCCATAGCTGCCCCCACACAGTATAATGCCCCCATAGCTGCCCCCACACAGTATAATGCCCCCATAGCTGCCCCCACACAGTATAATGCCCCCATAGCTGCCCCCACACAGTATAATGCCCCCATAGCTGCCCCCACACAGTATAATGCCCCCATAGCTGCCCCCACACAGTATAATGCCCCCATAGCTACCCCCACACAGTATAATGCCTCCATAGCTGCCACCACACAGTATAATGCCCTCAAAGCTGCCCCCACACAGTATAATGCCCTCATAGCTGCCTCCACACAGTATAATGCGCCTATAGCTGCCCCCACACAGTATAATGCCCCCATAGCTACCCCCACACAGTATAATGCCCCCATAGCTGCCCCCACACAGTATAATGTCCTCATAGCTGCCCCCACACAGTATAATGTCCTCATAGCTGCCCCCACACAGTATAATACCCCCATAGCTGCCCACACACAGTATAATGCCCCCATAGCTGCCCACACACAGTATAATGCCCCCATAGCTGCCCCCACACAGTATAATGCCCCCATAGCTGCCCCCACACAGTATAATGTCCCCATAGCTGCCACCACACAGTATAATGCCTCCATAGCTTCCCCCACACAGTATAATGCCCTCATAGCTGCCCCCACACAGTATAATGCCTCCATAGCTGCCACCACACAGTATAATGTCCCCATAGCTACCCCCACAGTATAATGCCTCCATAGCTGCCACCACACAGTATAATGTCCCCATAGCTGCCCTCCACACAGTATAATGTCTCCATAGCTGCCTCCACACAGTATAATGTCCCCATAGCTGCCCCTACACAGTATAATGCCCACTGATTGGTTGCTACAGGTAACTGCTCTACATTTTCGTGTGGGTAAGTTTTGTTCAAATCTTATCCATTTTGCTGCTACTGTATTATGCTGTGGACTCTCCGCAACTAAATCCATTGTGGAAAATCCGCAGTATTTGTGCTACGTCTGAAATGACCACAGCTATTTGGATGCGTTTTTAATGCGTGCCCGAAAACCGCACTAAAAACGTATGTGTGTGAATACACCCTTGGACGGAACAGTGCAGAGATCCCTGACAGCCCGCTCACCCGCTACAAGGCTGAGGTCTATGTGTGGCCTGATTCTGCACGACGATAAAAAACAAAAACCCCCACAGATGTTCTGCAGCAGGTGCGGTAAGGTACATCATGCTATCTGGGTAAAAAGTGGCATCTAGCTTACCCTCCAGTGCCCGGCGCTGTGCCCTCTGCCCGGCGCTGTGCCCTCTGCCCGGTTCTCCGCTGCTCCTCTGTCGCTTACTATTTCGGGAATCGTGACATTTACAGGAGACCGAAAGTGAAAGCTCCGCTCAGAGCAGAGGCGGCTCCCCCGGCCGGATTATCGGTGACTTCAGTCTCTCCTCCAGCCATTCCCGATCACAGGAGCTCCGAGCAGCGGCGTCCCCTGAACCAGTCCCGGGTTGCTGCGGTGAGTATACGGGACAGCGCTGGGTCCCGGCTCTGATGTATATTCCCGCTCTCTGCTGCGGCTTCTCCATAGCTCCGGTAATTCCGCGGTATTTCATAATATTTTCCTACTTCACTGATAGCCGCATGTATTATACACTAAAATTCACATTATAAAAGAAAACTCATAAATAATGGCTGTTTCTCATATATATACGTGGCCGGCAGGTGGCGCTAACGTCACTGCATCTGATGGATATTGAGGGGTATCGCTATGGGGAGGCTGCAGTCACACCTGCGTCCTGAGGGGGCACAAAGGCTTCTCTGCCACTCAAGAAGATGCCAGTATTAGGCCCTGTTCACACAGAGTTTTTTTGCTACAGGAATTTTGAGGCAGATTTTGAACTGCCTGCGCCTTTTTGCCCACGGCAATTGAAGCTAATGCAAGGAGTGCAAACAAAAAATGCAGTGAAAAAGACTCTTAGGGCCGGTTCACACAGAGTTTTATTTACACGTTTTTGGACGCGGAAACTGCGTCGGAAAACGTGCCCAAAAATACGCCAAAAAATGGCCTCCTATTGATTTCAATGGGTGGCGGAGGCGTTTTTTTTCCCGTGACCGGAAAAACCGGCTCGTGGGAAAAAGAAGGATCATGTCCTATCTTCGGGCGTTTACGTCTCTGACCTCCCATTGACATCAGTGGGAGGCAGAGAAAGCGGATTTTGCTTTGTTTTTTCCCGTGGGGCTCAATGGGCGCGAGCGAAAAACACGGCAAACGGCATGAGGGCAGAGGAAAATCTGCCTCAAAATTCCAAATGGAATTTTGAGGTAGAATTTTCTGCCTGCAAAAAAACTCTGTGTGAACAGGGCCTAATATATATGGTGGATGTCAGGAAGGGGTTAAAGACCTCCCTCACAGTTTTTCGGGCAATTGTTTGGACATAGAAAAAAAGATATCACCAAAAACTTTTTGAGAAAATGGTACATGCGTTTTTCTGGCATTTTTTGCAGCGTATTTTACTACCTGCATTTTTTTTAGGTTGCGTTGTTTACGTTGATAATCATGGGATTCAAAGATTATTTGATGCAATGATTCCTCTTTGCAGCACGTTTTTTTTTTCCCTGAAAAAAATGTCACCAAAAACGGCATAAAAAAAGCAACGCATGAGACTTGCGTATTTTTAAAGAGAAAGTTAAAATAATAAAACGCCACCTAAAAAACCTCCATGTTTGTATGACGTTTTATAATTCCCCACTGACTTCAAGCTGACATCTGGCCGCGGTGATTTTTGCCACTAAAATCTGGCAGAAAAATGGCACAAAAAATTTTCCCCAAAAAAAACCCGCTGTATGTGAATCCGCCCTAAAGAAGCGCTCCCAGAATTATTTATTTTTTGCTGCGCCATTGTAAATGTAACGGCAACATGATGAGGGAAAAAACTCACCGAGCGCTTTATTCTTGTATTTTCAGTCTCCGTTCGGTCCTCCTGTTGGGTCACGTGACCCCCCCCCCCCCCCGATCTGACTCCCCGATTCCTACAACGTCCGCTGTGTGGACTGTGTCGGTTTCTCTAATCATTCCTATAAGATCCTTGATGTGAGTCTAATAGGAATGAATAGAGAAACTGACCAGAAGGTAGAACTGGGTTTAGGGGCCCCGTTCTGGGGACAGGTGCGGGTCCCAGAGGTGGAACGGCGTCTATCAGACTTTTATGGCCTATCCTGTTGATATGTGATGAAGGTACAAGATGGGAAACCCCTTTACTAAGTTCCCGCACGTAGCTTTCATTTTCACTGTACGGGCGGCCATTTTATAGAGGGGAGATTTTTATATCACTTTATAAAATGGCTGACCACATCAGTAATGGCTGCCGCCAGCCGGCTACCTGAATTTTGGAGATAACGGGTAGGAGTGTTTTTGAAGCTGATGGTTTGCCGCAGTGCACGTGTGGCCGTTCACTAATAATCAGCTTTTTTGTTGTTGTTTTTTTGTCCCTGGAGTTTACATGACAATAAGGTGACGTTTTCCTGAATGAATATAATTTATTAGATATTTTACACCTACAATTTACACTCTTCTAAAAATAAAATAAAAAATCAGTATGGACTTGGGCTGGGCAATTAATCGAAAAATAATCGAAATCGAAATTCAGAGCAATTAATCGACGTCATCTTGCGAATTTTGGATTTATCAATTTATCAATAATTTTTCCCCAGTTTAAACTGTATCTGCATATAGTAGAGCAGGGAGCCATAAGGTCCCTGCTCTACCATTCACTATGTATTGCTGGACGCGAGGCAGTGATGTCATCGCACGTGTCTGCGACGTGCCGCACATACCAGACGGGCAGAGGGATCTCCACTCGTCATTGGAACGGGGGTAGGTGAGTATTATTATTATTTATATCAGACACTATTGCGGGCATTATACAGCGTGGGGGCAGCTATGGGGGCAGCTATGGGGGCATTATACAGCGTGGGGGCAGCTATGGGGGCAGCTATGGGGGCATTATACAGCGTGGGGGCAGCTATGGGGGCAGCTATGGGGGCATTATATTGTGTGGGGCAGTGTCAGGGGGCATATTATATACAGTAGTATACAGCAGGCTCGGGATAAATATTAATTTAATGGCGTAGTATGCAAATAGGGGGCGTGGCATGTAAAAGGGGTGTGGTCTAAATAATCGTTCAATAAACGTAATCGAAGTTACATGTTCAATTAATCATGATTTTGATTTAGGTCATAATCGCGCAGCCCTAATGTGGACGCGTATTTATCTGGAGCTGATCAGGGGCAGAGTGTAAAAAACAATAAAAACATTAAAAATAAATGTGTTTTTTCAAAATGCAGTTCATACCCGGGGGTTGAGAAACGCGTGGTTTTCGGGGTTTTCTCTCCATTGCAGTTATGTTCAGGTTATCACATTTTTTCTCTCATTGGCAACAACGGTAACCTGATAGGGAAGCATGGCGCCCTCCCTCACCAGTCCCGAGCACAGGGACAGCATATACGCCATGATATCATCGGAGCTGGGACTGATAAATAGAAGGGGGGGACTCATTTTTGGAGTTTTACTTGGAATATTCAGTTACTCAGAAATTAGATTTTTAGGCTGGATTCACACGCAACATTTTACTGCTTTTTTTATGGCGTTTTTAAAGGCGTTTTTGTGAGCGTTTTATGGTGTTTTTTAAGCGCGGCCAGATGTTACATTAAAGGGAAGGTGTCATGATTTTTTATTTTTTTTAATCATATTGCTTTTAATGTAATATTTTAAAAATTTTATTTAATTGTGTTCTCATGTTTTACTTTTTAATGTTTTCAGACCCTGTTCCTGAATGGTGAGGCGGTCGCTGGCCGCTACATTCGGGCGGTGAAGGTGATTGGGTTTCTGAAAACAACTCAGCTCGCTTAACATTGCTGTTTCCGTAACTCCCATAAAAGTGAGCTCGGCTGTTTCCGGAATCCGACCACCTTCACCGCCTTGGCCAGCGACCGCCACAACAGGCATGAACAGGATCGGGGCACCCCCGTTCTTGAGATCGGTGCCGGTCCTAGAGGTGCGACCCGTATCTATCAGACATTTATGGCATATCCTGTGGCAAATTTCTGTCATGGTATTGAAGGCTATAATAATTTCTGAGGACTTCAGTATAAATGATCTTACCCACAAACGTCCTGTTTCTTCGCGTGTTTGTAAGTTCAGCTTGTATGAATAATAAAACAAGCGTTACTGATGCTGGCGTCCTTCCAGTGTGATCGTTCATGTAACTTTCATTTTCACTGCACGTGCAACACGCAGCCATTTTATAGAGGGGAAGTTTTAATCTGACTTTATAAAATGGCCGCTCACATAAATAATCTATACCACCAGCCGGCTACCCGAATTTTCCAGATAAAGGGCAGGAATCTTCCAGGATTGTTTGTCGCGGTTTACATGGGGCAAGTTACTGTTTTGTTTGTTTTTCCCTGGTGTTTACGAGGCAGTTTCGTGACGTTTTCCTCTCAGGTTCGTTACATGACGCTCTATTAGTTATTTGATATTTTACAGCTAAAATTGACAATGTTTAAAACCGGGGTCGTGAGAATTGCACAAAAGAGACCGCCGCGCCTCATTTATCAAAACCAGCGCGGACAGAATCTTCTAGTACGGATTAGTACATAAAAGCAACGGCCGATTGGTTGCCGTGAGCAACATCTCCAGCATTTTTTCATATTTTAATAAATGAGGCCTAATTTCTTTTGGCGTGACAAGTTTTGATTTGCCCCAGGTCTCTATTGACCTTTTGTTGATATTTAAGTCTATGTCCACCTTCACACCCATTTATTTTTTCCAAGGCATCTAATATAAAACATGAAGTAACTTCGCAATAGGGGGTTGTCTCACAACAGACGATAATCCACAGGATATGCCATAAATGTCTGATACATACGGGTCGCGCCTCTGGGACCGGTACCTATTTCTAGAACGGGGATCCCCCGATCCTGTCAATGCCTGGTGAGGCGGTCGCTGCCCGCTGCATCCAGGCGGTGATGATGGTCGGATTCCGGAAACAGCCGAGCTCGCTTCTATGGGAGTTACGGAAACAGCGTTGTTATGTGAGCTCAGTTGTTTTCAGAAACCCAATCACCTTCACCGCCTGAATGTATCGACCAGCGATCGCCTCACCATTCAGGAACAGGGTCCCCGTCCCCCCCGTTCTTGAGATAGAGAAGAAAATTGAAAAATATGGGCGCCCTCTAGGGCAATATTGTAAAATGTGAATGCAAAATGGCAAAGTAGCGATAAACTACGAACCTGCCGGAGTTGGGATAAGTATTAGGCACAACTCTATGGAGCGTTTTACATAAAACTATGACTATCTGTAATAGTCGCTGCATCTATAGCTGACGAAGACCCCTGTGGAGGGTTAAAATGTGTTGTATTTTGTTTGAATTAAACCTTTTATATTGAAATGAATCGAAGGACATCATTTCTGTTCCTGAAAAACACACAAAAGCAGCACTTTTGATACACCGTGGGAGGTTTTTCCCTTTGTTTACAGGTAGGACAGAGGGCCGACGGTTACCGTTCCCCTTGTCAAAGGGGCGTGTCCCTACACAGTCTCACTTTGTCAGCACTGATTGGACAGTGTCAGCCTGTGTAGGAGACACACCCCCAACCGGTAACACCCAGTTCCTAATTTATTCATAAATTTCTTGGAGGAATAACAGAGGAACAGGACAACGTAGAGTTTGATGTTCCAGAATTGATATTTCACGGGGGATTACAAGTATTTACGAAAACAAACATGTCAGGAGAGGTGCCCGGTCCTCTTTAAGTCTACATTTCCATGCATTGTCTGTTCACCTATAATTAAGAAACCATCTATTGATTATTTATTAATGTCCATTTTATTTTTCAGGATTTCCGGAGAGCTCCACTGTATTGAAAATGGTTTCTTTATATTTTCCACTTATAATCTTCTTGCTGGACTCATCTCTAAGTTGGATAACATCCAGTCTTGTCTACAAATATTACACTTTTTATTTTCTGGGTTCTGTATGGCTGGTCTACTTCATTAAAGCTCCCATACTCCTACTGGTATCCAATAAACTGCCCCGTCCACAATGGATCCCTTCTGATTGGCTGTATGTTCTCACCCTGTGCCTCGTGCCTCCTCTGCACCAGACCCTGAGGTTCTCCCTTACCTCTCAGTCTCCAGAGCTGCACTCTGGATTCAGCTACTCCCTACTCTACCATCTGTCACCATCGTTGTCCTGCCTGTTTTGGGATCTGGCTTCCATTATTATATCGCCAGGACAGACTTCTGCCGGAAATGGAGAGAGAAATCAAAAGGACAAGAAAAATTTTATCAGGCTCGTAAAGTATTCTCTATCGGACTGGATTCCACTGGGCTTGGCCTTCATTTTCCTGGCTCTGGCGCTGATACGTAAGTTTACTCCGAGGTGGTCAGTGAATTCTTTGGTGATGCCTAAAATTTAATATTCCGTTTTTAGACTTTACAAATCTGATATATTTTGCTAAATGTTTACACAGAAAAAAAATAAAAAATAGAATAGACCATAATCAGACCAAACCCAAAAAAAGTTCTGTCTGACGGAACGCAAGGAGGCAAAAAGGGAAAAATTCTGTTAGTTCTTAACACCAAAAAAGGCACTAACGGGTTAAAATTAAGAGTAATAAATAAAATGGGACAATAAAAATGATCATAAAAATTTCAAAAAGTTGACAAAAAACCGAAGTGAAAACAGGAATAAACGTGATCTATTTTTTAACAAAACAAATGTAATAAAACCGATAACAACGACATAATGGCTTCTTTGCTTTTGTCCGCAGTTGAGATGTGGGTTCCTTTTTACATGGGGCGCGTTATTGATATTCTGTCCAGTAATTACAGGGAGTCTGAGTTCCTGGCCGCTATATCCTTTATGGCCGTCTTCTCCATAACAAGGTGAGTTCATTAAGGGTCTTTCTGTCTTTATGCCCGTGACCCCATCTGAGGGCTGTACCCCACTCGTGTTCCCGTTGGCAGTGGCCAGGTGGTCTCACATGTGCCCTCACTCTCTATTATAGTAAATAAGATAATGGAAGGCAAACCTGCAGCAGACCGGGGCAAAAATATGTCATGCCCTTAATGTTCTTTTACCAACCGCCCTCACCCCGCTATGAGTGCCAGCTACACTGTGGTAATAAAATCATAGCCACAACACCTCATGGCATAAGTGCCCCAATATAGAATCAGAAAAGGAATGCCTGCAGGCAAACAAAACCCTATTTCCTGACCACCCAATAGATAATAAGGATAAAGTTAAAGTTTACAACCTTTATTAAGCTACGTGTAGCAAGAACAAACTATACATATAAATTGTAAAAATTTCACTGCCACAGACCGAAGTCAGTTTAACAGCTGGAGAAACCCAGCAGAGTATCTGAAATTTGCGGTGTGTGCCGAGTGTCGGCAGACAGTTAGTGCAAGGGCATCAGTGCCTCTATTAATATGTAGACAAAGATCCGGCTGAGGCAGGGATTAAAAATCAACACAGCCCCCCCGACATGTTTCGCTAACTAGTAGCGTCCTCAGGGGTACACGGGGCTAATAGCTATTAGCCCCGTGTACCCCTGAGGACGCTACTAGTTAGCGAAACATGTCGGGGGGGCTGTGTTGATTTTTAATCCCTGCCTCAGCCGGATCTTTGTCTACATATTAATAGAGGCACTGATGCCCTTGCACTAACTGTCTGCCGACACTCGGCACACACCGCAAATTTCAGATACTCTGCTGGGTTTCTCCAGCTGTTAAACTGACTTCGGTCTGTGGCAGTGAAATTTTTACAATTTATATGTATAGTTTGTTCTTGCTACACGTAGCTTAATAAAGGTTGTAAACTTTAACTTTATCCTTATTATCTATTGGGTGGTCAGGAAATAGGGTTTTGTTTGCCTGCAGGCATTCCTTTTCTGACTATATATTGCACCCGCTGACTACCCAGGGTCAAATTTGTGTCTTTTGCCAATATAGAATCATACCCACAAAGCTCCAAAATACAGTGCCAGCCATGTGCTGCTTATATACAGTGCCAGCCATATGCTGCTTATATACAGTGCCAGCCATGTGCTGCTTATATACAGTGCCAGCCATGTGCTGCTTATATACAGTGCCAGCCATATGCTGCTTATATACAGTGCCAGCCATGTGCTGCTTATATACAGTGCCAGCCATGTGCTGCTTATATACAGTGCCAACCATGTGCTGCTTATATACAGTGCCAACCATGTGCTGCTTATATACAGTGCCAGCCATGTGCTGCTTATATACAGTGCCAGCCATGTGCTGCTTATATACAGTGCCAGCCATATGCTGCTTATATACAGTGCCAGCCATGTGCTGCTTATATACAGTGCCAGCCATATGCTGCTTATATACAGTGCCAGCCATGTGCTGCATATATACAGTGCCAGCCATGTGCTGCTTATATACAGTGCCAGCCATGTGCTGCTTATATACAGTGCCAGCCATGTGCTGCTTATATACAGTGCCAGCCACGTGCTGCTTATATACAGTGCCGACCATGTGCTGCTTATATACAGTGCCAGCCACGTACTGCTTATATACAGTGCCAGCCATGTGCTGCTTATATACAGTGCCAGCCATGTGCTGCTTATATACAGTGCCAACCATGTTCTGCTTATATACAGTGCCAGCCATGTGCTGCTTATATACAGTACCAGCCATATGCTGCTTATATACAGTGCCAGCCATGTGCTGCTTATACACAGTGCCAGCCATGTGCTGCTTATATACAGTGCCAGCCATGTGCTGCTTATATACAGTGCCAGCCATGTGCTGCTTATACACAGTGCCAGCCATGTGCTGCTTATATACAGTGCCAACCATGTGCTGCTTATATACAGTGCCAGCCATGTGCTGCTTATATACAGTGCCAGCCATGTGTCTGATTATATACAGTGCCAGCCATGTGCTGCTCATATACAGTGCCAGCCATGTGCTGCTTATATACAGTGCCAGCCATGTGCTGCTCATATACAGTGCCAGCCATGTGCTGCTCATATACAGTGCCAGCCATGTGCTGCTCATATACAGTGCCAGCCATGTGCTGCTCATATACAGTGCCAGACATGTGCTGCTTATATACAGTGCCAGCCATGTGCTGCTTATATACAGTGCCAGCCATGTGCTGCTTATATACAGTGCCAGACATGTGCTGCTTATACACAGTGCCAGCCATGTGCTTCTTATATACAGTGCCAGCCATGTGCTGCTTATATACAGTGCCAACCATGTGCTGCTTATATACAGTGCCAGCCATGTGCTGCTTATATACAGTGCCAGCCATGTGTCTGATTATATACAGTGCCAGCCATGTGCTGCTCATATACAGTGCCAGCCATGTGCTGCTTATATACAGTGCCAGCCATGTGCTGCTCATATACAGTGCCAGCCATGTGCTGCTCATATACAGTGCCAGCCATGTGCTGCTCATATACAGTGCCAGACATGTGCTGCTTATATACAGTGCCAGCCATGTGCTGCTTATATACAGTGCCAGCCATGTGCTGCTTATATACAGTGCCAGACATGTGCTGCTTATACACAGTGCCAGCCATGTGCTGCTTATATACAGTGCCAGCCATGTGCTGCTTATATACAGTGCCAACCATTTGCTACTTATATACAGTGCCAGCCATGTGCTGCTTATATACAGTGCCAGCCATGTGTCTGATTATATACAGTGCCAGCCATGTGCTGCTCATATACAGTGCCAGCCATGTGCTGCTTATATACAGTGCCAGCCATGTGCTGCTCATATACAGTGCCAGCCATGTGCTGCTCATATACAGTGCCAGCCATGTGCTGCTCATATACAGTGCCAGACATGTGCTGCTTATATACAGTGCCAGCCATGTGCTGCTTATATACAGTGCCAGCCATGTGCTGCTTATATACAGTGCCAGACATGTGCTGCTTATATACAGTGCCAGCCATGTGCTGCTTATATACAGTGCCAGCCATATGCTGCTTATATACAGTGCCAGGAACATGTGCCCCCAAGGGCAGCCGTATTCCCTCTAAACAGAATACATCTACGTGTACCACCCATGTCCAACCATAATCCCCGTAGAGCCCAGCCATATGTGCCCCGCAAGTGCAGCTACATGCCCGCCATATAGAGTCCAGCCATCTCCCCCCATATCTATATGTGCCCCTTCCCAATGTTGAATCCTTACATCTCACAGTCTGCAGTCCACGTTACTCCCTGCTCTCTTGTCGTCCTATGTGCTGCTGCCACCTGCTGGCCAAATTAATTACGCCGCCTCTAAGCCCTGGGCTACACTGAGACTTTTTGCAGCCCTACTGACTAATTTTAACTCTCAAGCTACAGCTGTCGTCCACAACAGACCAGTGAGTTGTATTCAATCTTGTGGACTGCAGCTCTCACTCAATAGTTAAAATCAATCCGTAGCGCTACAAAAAGTTTCAGTGTAGCCCTGGTCTTAAACAGATGAGACTCAAAGGGGTTGTCCAGGATTAATAAAAACATGGCTGCTTTATTCCAACAACAGCGCTACACCTGTCCGCGGGTTGTGTGTGGTATTACAGCTCCGCTCCATTGAAGTGAATAGAGCTGAGCTGCAATACCACACACAACCTGTGGACAGGTGTAGCGCTGTTGTTGGAAAAGAGCAGCCATTTTGTTCTAATTGCCTCAGGGCGGGCACCTGACAGCCGCAGATTGCCAGTTGCCCGTCAGCAGTTTAGATAATATAGACATTCTAGGGTAAAGTAGTTGCAGATGTCGCGCTGCTGAATTTGTCAAAGTAAATGCCTAAAGAAGCAGGACATGGGCTTGTGTTCTGGGGGGTGTTGTATTGAGAAGTGGGGGACCCTAGTTTATAATATGACCCTTGGTAATTGGCTCAATGCTGTGTGATTATTGTTTCTTGTGTCTCTCTGTGCTCAGCTCCTTCTCCGCAGGCTGCCGCGGAGGATTTTTCATGTTCTCCCTTTCGCGTCTCACCCGACGTTTACGAGTCTTTCTCTTTCGTGCGCTTGTGAAACAGGATATTGAGTTTTTTGAAACAACTAAGACAGGTATTGTAATATCGATCACTTCTGTAACCATTTATACCATTTATCATCTTCGCATGAGTAGCAGCAGACAATAAAAACGGTAAAAAGTGACTCCCGTTCCGGCTGACACGGTGCGATCATGGTGATCACCTGGGTTTTTGTAGCTGGACCCACCACAATCCGCTTTCTACGTACAGGTTTTTTTTTACAGGTTGTTCTGATGAGACATTTTTATTTATTTATGGATCTCATGCAATATTTTCAAAGGTGACATCAATCTAATGTTATATATAGATTCAAAGAAGCCTGACACTAAGAATATGATTTAGTAGGCAGCTCTCCGTCACCAGTTATCCAATAAAAGTAATCAGTTTAACATAGACTTTCTACTTTCATTGACGGCCAACAAAGTACTAACTAAGGTAACTCAACATTGTGAAACTAAGGGTTGTCTTACATGGGCCGTAAAAATGAGCACCGCTCACTGAGACAGCACGTTGATCAGCTCTTATTTGCTGCTTTCACAAGGACCAATGATTGGCAATGTATGGGGACCAGCGCTCGTTACTACGATCACTCGTCTCCCATACATTTCCATCATGTTGGCAGCGCGCCCCCCTGGGATGTGTGATGCTGACAACGATTATATTTAAAGTGTAACTAAACATTTGATAGGTCACAGTGACATGTCAGGACTTTGTTCGGTGGGGGCTGTGCACTGAGACCCCCACTGATTGCTAAACCAAAGCGGCAGAAGGACTCGGGTGAGATCTGTGGCGCTTCGTTTCTGATCGACTTTTCTCAGAAAGCTGAGCAAGTGGTGTACAGACTCAAAGACTTTCTATGGAGCCCGTACACCACTTGCTCATCTTTCCAAGAAAAGCCAAGCAGAAAGGAAGCGGCTCAGCTCTCACCCGAGTCCTTCTGCCGCTTTGTTTTAGCGCTTGGTGGGGGTCTCAGTGCTCGGACCCCCACCGTACAAAGCTTCTGACATGTCAAAAGTTTTTTGAAACTTTAGTTACACTTTAATGCTGCGTTTGCTCGTTCATCGGCCGTTGCCTGTTTATATGAACGCTCGTTTGCCCGATCACTGGCCCATGTAAAAGGGCCTTAAGCCACTCCATCTGATCTATGTAAGGGACATGTACACTGCAGTATTACAGCTTCTTATATACTCCGGGTTGTACAGAGCCGTATTACGGCACCCATTGAAGTCTTTGGGACCACTCTGTGCCTCGGTTTTCCTTTGACTTTTCTGCTGGATTGATTCGGACGTCATCAGAAAGTTGTGCCATGTTCTATCGAATGCCGAATTACAAAGATATTCTCTCCTAGAAGCATTGCCATATGGAGGCGCCACACAGCGGAATATATGTGCCACCATACAGACCACCGTACCCTGTTGTGTATGAGCCCGGAATTTTTATACTTTAATCTCATCAAAGATTATCATGTGTCCAAACGAAAGGGTAAAGGAGTAAAATTGTGTAGTGCTATGTATTTTCTCGTTTTAAAATTAGTTTTTCTCAACATAGAAATAACAAATGACATTCCTCTGTACATATTCAACAATTGTTGTCCACGCAGGGACTGGAACGTATGAAGATTCAGAAACATTGCACTCAAATATGCATAAAATCAAAGAAGATGTAGAAAATAAACACACAAAACAAATAGAAACAAAAACAGTGCTCAAGTATTAGAATAGTATCGCTACCACATAATGCCTTGCATCAGAATCTCCTATTCATATATGTAGAGACTGTGGACCAAAGGAAATCCCCCTCCCCCCCCCAATGAGATGTTTACGAAGTCTAAGGGTATGTTTACACGCTTAACCAAAAACGTCCCAAGAAGTGACCTGCACTTTTTTTTCGCGGTCGTTTTTTTACAAAACGACCGCGTAAAAAAACTGCCCGTCGGATCAGAACGCCGTTTTTCCCATTGAAATCAATAGGCAGATGTTTGGAGGCGTTCTGCTTCCAATTTTTCAGCCGTTTTTCAGGCGTTTACGGCCCAAAAAACGACCAAAAATAGGCCGTGTGAACATATCCTAAAGAGGAGGAAAACTTCAAATAGAGTTAGGGATTTCTAATTGAATAACAGGTGCTCCAAATCTCCCATCTCACATCCAACTTCGAAATCGAGTGCGTATTTATGGCTAGAATTCTTTCCATACTATTAGCAAATTGTACAGTCTGACAAAGTTCTTTAATAGTTTTGGGAGAGTCCGATTTCCAGGATTTCACAATCATAGATCCAGCAGCAAGAATGATGTGATCTATCACTGCACGCAAAGGTAAGGGAACGTCGGGTAACCCCAGAAAACAAAGCGCCAATTTAGGTTGAAGATGGACGCCTATTCCAGTAAATGTTTTAATAAAAGCAGCTGGAGCTCGCCAAAGTGCCTGTACCAAAGGACATCCCCACCGAACCCGCATGTAGGTGCCAACGCATCCGCAGCCTCCAGCAAACACGTGGGTTCAGTCTCGCTATATGCGCAGGGGTGAGATACCAACGTGGCATCATCGTAAATGATGTTTCCCAGTGATTCGCACCTCTGGATATACTTTCCATGCTTTATCCATGCTGATAGTTATATTCAAATCCTGTTCCCATCTGAGAATATACGATGGATTAGTTATAATATCCGGCTGGATTAGTAGCTTATAAAACAGAGAGATCCCGCGTAAGCGCGTTATGTATTTTCTACGACATTGCCATTATTTGTCTCTTACAGGTGAGATTCTCTCTCGACTGACACATGACACGACCCTGGTCAGCCGCTCCATCGCTGCCAATGTGAACATCACTCTGCGAATGTTGGTGAAATGCGTCGGCCATTATCTCTTCATGATCTCTTTGTCCTGGCGACTCACACTTCTCACTTCTATTACCATTCCGCTCATATCGTTTGTACAAAGTCTGTACAATAAATACCACCAGGTACTTATGGCTCTAAGTATATATATATATTGGTTACTCTGCTCAAAATCCAAAAATGTATGTCTGTAGTCAAACCCAATTTCTCACTCCTCCAGTATCACACGTGGGGGGCTATTTGGTGCGGACCTTACACTGTATAACATTTTGCTGTCGCTGTGTCATCCGTCTTTGCACAAAAATAAAGATGCCCCCAAAACTCGCCCAATTCAAATCTAAAGGATTCACAAATTAAAAATATCCAAAAATCCCCATTTCAGACCTTCGTATCCGGTAGAAACTTCATGGCGACGTCCGTGTGGCAAAAATGCAAGTGTTTATTAGCACAACCCAAAA
This sequence comes from Rhinoderma darwinii, assembly GCF_050947455.1. Classification (NCBI taxonomy): domain Eukaryota; kingdom Metazoa; phylum Chordata; class Amphibia; order Anura; family Rhinodermatidae; genus Rhinoderma; species Rhinoderma darwinii. Next base: position 114,413,166 of record NC_134694.1, on the reverse strand, counting down.
AAGCATGCAACGTTTTGACTCACGTAGGAGTCTTTGTCAAGGACACGCAGTATACAGAAGTGCAAGTATATATGTAAGGCTTTCATTGCACAATTAGCCAATCAATGTAATTAAACTTAACCCTTCCCCTTCTGGTGTTAAAGGGGTTGTAGAGGTTGCGGGGGCTATCCACAGGATAGATCATCAGTATATGAGACCCCATACCCATCAGCTGTTCCAGCTAAAAAACAGCCCCCAACTTGGACAACCCCATTAACACCTGAAGCGGGGGATGGGGGGGTTAAGCCTTTCATTGGCGGAACGGAAAACTTGCGGATAATTTAGAGCATAGTCTGTCATTTTATATCTGTATAGATAATAATAACAATATTCTAGGACCTGGTCAAGAAGGTGCAGGATTCCATCGCTAGCTCCAGCGATATAGCAAAAGAAATAGTGGAGTCGGTGAGGACTGTGCAAAGTTTTGCGGCTGAAGATGAAGAGATGAAGCGATACGATGATTCTCTGAAAGCAACGCATGACCTGCAGACAAGGAGGGACGTGATCAGGGCCGTGCACCTGCTGGCAATAAGGGTGAGGGCTCAATATACTCAAAAAATAACATAAAAGATCTTCACAATCCATAGACTAGAGTAGAAATTATTTATTTGACGGAGACTATTTTTTAATTTTTGCCTAAATCCGCAGTACATGAAACGCTGAGATATACTGTATTTTATATGGTATATGACATATAGTACATATGGTATATATTAAGGTATCATCTCCGCCACCGTCCAGCAGCCTGTAGATCCCCCGTCCCTGTAAATGATTGAAAACCGCCTCCGCTCTCCTAATATCCGTTTAGTGTAATCGTCAATATAAGGCCATGTTCCCGCGGGTTGGATACGCTGTATAAAACTACGCAGTGTATCCGATCAAGAACCCGCAGGATATTCCGCCCGAAAAACCGCACCACATTGTGGTGCAGGTTTTCGGGCGGAACCACCGCTGCGGAAAGCAGTGGTCAAAAGAAAAAAAAAAAAAGCTCCCGGGTGTTGTCATGGCGATGCGTCCGTCTGTTGTGAGAGCAGCCCGGCCTCCTGGGATGACACTGCAGCCCATGTGATCGCTGCAGCTTGTGATTGGCTACAGCGGTCACATGGGATGAAACATCTTACCAGGAGGCCGGGCTGCACTCAGTGAAGTGGAACGCGTCGCCATGACAGCGGCCGGGAGTATGAGTTTTTTTTTATACATTTTAAAGAAAAAAAAAAAAGTTTAGTTTTTTTTTTTTTACTCATTTGCAATTTTTGTAAAGTTGTTACACTTGTTGCGGGTTTTAAATCCCCATTGAATTCAACGTGGAAAACCCGCGTCAGAAGACCAGCGATGAATTGGCATGATGCGGAATTAAATTCTGAACAAATCTCATCCACGCGCTGTGTAAATAATGAGTGGGAAAAAAATATATATATCACGAAATGCAATGTTTAATAAGATGGGTCCCTCTCTCCTTCAGGTCATTCATCTCGTCAGTCAGGTTCTCATGTTGTTGTTCGGCCACAAGTTAATCCAAAGGGGCGAAATAAGCACGGGGGAGATGGTGTCTTTTATTCTCTATCAGATGGAGTCTGGACACTACGTGATGGTGAGTATATATATATATAACACGTTGGGGTCCATTCACATCAGCGTCGGGCTTCATTGATTTCGATGGTATTTTTTTTCTTCCAGTTGGCTTTGGTTTGCCTCCATTCCGCTATGTTTCCGTTTTTTTCTACGGAAACAATAGCGTAGTGTGCTGCATTATTGTTTCCATAGAAAACTGAAAGAAAAAAAAAATACCATTGAAATCAATGGTATTGCAAACGGAAACGCTACTTTCCGTTTTCTGTTCATCTGCGCCTCTGACGGAACAGATGAACGGAAAGACCAAACCGCAGGCAAACGTAATGTGAACAGGCCCGAAATTCCATATATGATGTGAAGCCATTTGTTCCTCATGAGCCGGCTCTTTTTTTACTGTACATAAATGAGGCGTTGCTTCCACCTTTACGGCTTAATCGGGGTGGACGGGAGTTTTTGTTGTTATTGTACATCGTTTTTCGGGATGAATAGAGGTTGGATCCGCGCTGTACAGAGACGGTTCCAGAGTAGAGAAGTTTCTTGTGAGGTTTGGCGCTATTCTTATGTACGCTGACACTTAGCGGTTCTGGTCGGATTGTTTTTCAGAGCTTTATTCACATGCTCAGTGAGATTACTCATTCAGCCGGAGCCGCCAGCAAAGTGTTTCAGTACTTGGATCAGCAGCCACAAGTCGCCACGTCGGGATCTCTGTGTCCCGATAATTTACTCGGTAATTTTGAGTTCAAGAACGTGACATTCTCTTACCCATCCCGTCCGGACACCCCTGCCCTACAGGTAAGCATGCAAAACCGCATCTAGTGGGTAGAAGAACGCCATGTATTATAAATATAACGCTTTATTATTATTATTACTACTACAGGGTCATTTCCACTTCTGCCCTGCGGGTATTTAAAAAAAAAAAAATTATTATGAAAAAAAATATCTGATTTTGCCTTCGAGTCACCGGTGGACAGCTCTTATGTCACACAGCAGTTAGGCCTCGTGGTTCTGCCGCTATGTGACGCTCCATCACAATCCATAATAAATAATACAGAAATATCCTGTAAAATTGTACCTCGAGGGGAATATGACGCTCACAGAGGCATCACAGGGCAGCGCAACAAGGGGCAACAAGGGGCAGGACTGACCTTCATGCGCGTCCCAGGCCCCGCACTTGCCGCCGGCACCACATCTGTTAACCGTTACTGTAGTAACTGGGGCCCACGTAGTAAACTTACATCTCTATATACTTACCCTCCCTGCTCGGGTCCCCTTCACCTTTGGGGTCAGCGCTGGGTCCTGACACCAAGTAGCGTAAGGACGTTGTATGTGCAGCACACATGACTACCGGAAACTGAATGTCGTCAGGACTCGGTGCTGCCCCCCGGAGGTGAAGAGGAGCGTGGATGGTTTATATATGGATACTGTCTGCTGGGGCCCTGTATCTAAGCCTATCATGTGTGAAATTGTCTCCTGGGGCCCTCTAAGCCTATCCTGTGTGGTACTGTCTGCTGCATATTATGTATCTAAGCCTATGTGTGATACTGTATGCTGGATTATGTACCTGAGCCTGTCATGTGTGGTACTGTCTGCTGCTTATTATGTATCTAAAGCTGTCATGTGTGATACCGTCTGCAGAGGCTCTGTATCTAAGCCTATATGTGGTATTGTCTTCTGGATTATGTACCTGAGCCTGTCATGTGTGGTACTGTCTGCTGGGCCCTGTATCGAACACTCTCATGTGTGATACTGTATGCTGAATTCTGTATCTAATCCTATCATGTGTGATACTGTCTGCTGGGCCCTGTATCTAAGCCTATCATGTGTGATACTGTATGCTGAATTCTGTATCTAATCCTATCATGTGTGATACTGTCTGCTGGGCCCTGTATCTAAGCCTATCATGTGTGATACTGTATGCTGAATTCTGTATCTAATCCTATCATGTGTGATACTGTCTGCTGGGCCCTGTATCTAAGCCTATCATGTGTGATACTGTATGCTGAATTCTATATCTAATCCTATCATGTGTGATACTGTCTGCTGGGCCCTGTATCTAAGCCTATCATGTGTGATACTGTATGCTGAATTCTGTATCTAATCCTATCATGTGTGATACTGTCTGCTGGGCCCTGTATCTAAGCCTATCATGTGTGATACTGTATGCTGAATTCTGTATCTAATCCTATCATGTGTGATACTGTCTGCTGGGCCCTGTATCTAAGCCTATCATGTGTGATACTGTATGCTGAATTCTGTATCTAATCCTATCATGTGTGATACTGTCTGCTGGGCCCTGTATCTAAGCCTATCATGTGTGATACTGTATGCTGAATTCTATATCTAATCCTATCATGTGTGATACTGTCTGCTGGGCCCTGTATCTAAGCCTATCATGTGTGATACTGTATGCTGAATTCTGTATCTAATCCTATCATGTGTGATACTGTCTGCTGTATTCTGTATCTAATCCTATCATGTGTGATACTGTATGCTGAATTCTGTATCTAAGCCTATCATGTGTGATACTGTCTGCTGGGCCCTGTATCTAAGCCTATCATGTGTGATACTGTATGCTGAATTCTGTATCTAAGCCTATCATGTGTGATACTGTATGCTGAATTCTGTATCTAATCCTATCATGTGTGATACTGTCTGCTGGGCCCTGTATCTAATCCTATCACGTGTTCATGAAATTAATAAATTCATTGAAATTGATGAACGTCATGTTGTCACCCCCACAAATCCGCAACCAGTGCCTTGCCGGGCGATCAGGGGGTTGGTTTTCTCTAAGAGCCTGACCTCACGCTGTTGATCTACCTGTTCTAGTGGAAATCCGTGCGGTCCGTGCAGCGCTGGGACTGGCTGAGTAATTGGGGCCCCACTTCTTGTTTAGTTGATTGTTTATTTACTGGTTTAAGCTCAGCGAATGGTAACTTTATATTTACATTCATATATTTCTTTCTTTGCCTGTGCTGTACAATTCTCATGATATTGGTGATTTTTTGTGAAGTGCGGGGGGTCTTGGGGCACTATTAACCCTTGCTCTGGGCAGTAAAAAGGCTACGGAGGCCCTGGATACAGGTGTGTAATATGGACCAGTAGTTCACTCCCTGCACAAGGAATCGCTATGTGCCTGAGGTCTTAGGGCTTGTCAACGAACAGAGAACTGATGTCCTATACACCGGATAGGTCATCAGTATATGATCGGTGTTGGTCACCCAGACCCTGCACCAATCAGCTGCTCCGGCTGCCTCTGGGCGCTGGATGTTATGCCGTAGTCGGAGCCGGAAGCAGATGCTCCGTACATTACATAACGGCCGTGCTGCAACTCTGCTCCTAGTCACTTGAATACTGCAGCTCGACCGCTATTCCCCGACCTGGTGATTTTAAATAGACCCGGATAACCCCTAAATCGCTTAGCTAATAGACCCTTAGTTAAATCGCTAAAACTAAGAGGCAGAAGCGCTCGGGTGATCGCTGTGCCGCTTCGTTTCTGATCGGCTTTCCTTAGAAAGCCAAGCGAGCGGTGTACGGGCTCAATAGAAAGTCTATGAGTCCGTACACGGCTCGCTCTGCTTTCCGAGGAAAGCCGAGCAGAAACGAAGCGGCACAGCGATCACCCGAGCGCCTCCTCCTCTTAGTTTTAACAATCAGTGGGGGTCTCAGCGCTCAGACCCCCACCGATCAAAACTTCTGACGTCACTATATGTCATGTTTCACACCTTTTGTCCTCATTTATCCGCTTTTTTTGTGTTTTTTTTATCTACAGAATTTATCTTTCCGAATTCCTCCCGGAAGTGTCACCGCTCTGGTTGGGCCGTCAGGAGGCGGCAAGACGACCTGCGTGTCCCTGCTGGAGAGATTCTATGAGCCACAAAGCGGAGAAATCCTTCTAGATGGAAAACCTCTAGCGCATTATAAGCATCAGTATCTGCACAGTAAAGTAAGAGACAAGGAGTCAGACAATCCCATCTTCATTTTTAATCTTATCTATGAATACCCTTGTGTTGACCGACAATATTTGTCTCCGTTCACACCAGGTTTGTGGTGTGTATGTCCGGTGCATAGCTGCATACGTCTTCTATTGACTCCCATTGTTAAAAAGCGAGGTACTGTATGGGCCTACACATACCTGCCCAGGAGTACGCCATAGGGACGCTCTTCTCCATATGCGATTTCCATAGAAGTTTATGGACAGGTCCGGCATACCAATTGATTTTTCCAGCGTATATGCCGGATATACACACCCAATGTTGTGTGAACAGGGCCCTAACTGGGAAAGGAGCTATTCAATTATGTCAGTCTCTTTTTTGGGGTATGTTACGAGGTACAGTATGTCGGTGGGATGTCTGAGGCCTTTAAATGTGATTTGATAATGTTCCCTCTAGGTGGCGCTGGTGGCTCAAGAACCTGTTTTGTTTGCCGGGACAGTAAAAGAAAATATCAGTTACGGAATCCACGAGCGAGATGAACGGCAAGTGACAGCGGCAGCAAAGGAGGCAAAAGCTGAAAACTTCATCAATACAATGGAGAAGGGTTACGACACAGGTAAACGGCACATTCAATCTTAATATCGTATATTTATTATATTCTGGTTATTCATATTTCTCCCAGTTTCCACTGATGCCCCCTGTTAGATAAATCTCTGCACTGATCTTGATATATTTACATCATTTTCTTGCCAAACTAAATAAAGCCATGTTTAATCATCTATCTGGATCTATTGCGGTTCACCTATTCCCATTACTATTTTGGTTGCCCGCCTCTGAACACGTTCCAGCTCTCCTATGTCTTATACACTGAAGCTAAACTCCGTGCACAATATTCCATGTGCGGTCTGACCAATGAGTTATAAAGTGGTAGAATTATGTTCTCATCATGTACATATTTGCCTCCTTTGATGCATCCTATGATCTTATTTGCCTTGGCAGCAGCTGCCTGACACTGGGTGCTACAGTTTAGTGTGCTATCCACAGTCCTTTTCCATGTCAGTTTTGCTCAGTGTTTTCCTATTTACTATGTAATGCTGACGTTCCCTTCCCAGGAGCATCTTGTCACATCTGCCAAACCCTCTGTAACTATACTGCCCTCTTCTGTGTTAAAGGGGTTGTCCGGACATTGCTACAGCTCAGCCGCTATTCTGTGACAGGAGCCATCGGCCCGGAGGCAGCCAGAGCAGCTGATTAGTGCAGGTCCGGGTGTCGGACCCCCCACCGATCATATACTGTGGATAGGTCATCAGGTATCCGTGCCTGGACAACCCCTTTAATGACTTTACACTGTTTAGTATCATCTCCAATAAATTATATTTTACTTCAAAAACCAAATACAAAGTCATTAATAAATATATATAAAAAAAATAAAATAACCGGGCTTAATACTGACCCGCGAGGTATCGCACGTGTCTAAATGTGAGCAACACCCTCTGTTTTATAGCAGTAAACTAGTTATTAACCCCTTACACACATTTACCTTCAGTCCAAGCATTCTCATTTTATATATTGACCTATAATGTGAAACAGTATGAAATTTATCGAAAAATCAATATAATGTGACATTTACCGACTCACCAAGGTCCAGTCTAGAACGTGCCCGCTCAGAGAAGCCTGATATTGAGTAAGGCCTCAGGCACACGACCATGCATTTGTGGCGGCATATTAGCTGCAATACATGCTTTCCTATGGGCTAATGCACACGACCGTGGTTTCCTGGAGCCCGGACCGCAAAAAAAAATAGGACAAGTCATTTTACGGTCCGGGCACCTTGAAATCAATGCACATCTTGTGTGTGCACGGCCCGTGATTGCGGACAGCCCACATATGACACTCCGCGGCCCGTCCATGCCGTAATCGCAGATTGTGCACGTGGCTATGGTCGTGTGTATGAGGCCTAATGCTTATTTTTATTGAGATACTCCAGGATGTCACCTCTTGGAAACTTTCAAACATCTTACCTAGAATAGACGTTCCGCTGTATCCTCGGGTCCTCCTGTCAGCTGGTGTGTGGTCTGATCGTCTCAGTAGGCGGCACCATGCAGAGGTTATCACCGGACCGTCCGCCTCAGAAATCCGCAGTGTTCACCCACTCGGCTGTTCCCATCAGTGCTATAGACTTTGAATGTAGTGGCCGGGTGTGTTCTCGACCGCCGCTCCATTCGGTCCCAGTTGTCGGACATCTACCGATCCAGCAATTGTCACCTATCCAGTGGATAAGGTAATACATTTCTCAGGCTGAAATACCTCTTTAAGCCTCTTCAGGATTTGTATGCTGTAGTACAATCCCACAAGGTGAGTATAGTCAGGTCATGACAGCACTTAATAGTAAGGGCAGGTTCACATGTGGCGGAATTTCTGTGGAAATCCGCAGCAGACAGTCTGTCCATTGGTTTCCACACCTTTTTAGTTCTCTTCGTGTAGACGTTGCGGACCATAGGCTGCGGTGCGGAATTTGGTGTTTCTCCATTGACTTCAATGGAGTTGCAAAATTACGCAATGAAATCCGCGGATGTTATGTGTGTTGCGTTGCGGATTGCTTTCACGAACAGGATATTTCATCATTCTGGCTGAACCTATGTGTTTCCAGGTCTATAGCCAGACTGGGATGGAATGTTTTAAAACAGAGCGGGATGTGATCTTCACCTGAATCCGCAACGACTAATCTGCAGCAATTTACTGCACATTTTAGGCAAAGGTGCAACGGAAACTGCAACGCAGATCATGTGCGGCATTGATGTGGACAGTGTCTGCAGAAATCCGCCACGTCTGGCCATGCCCTTACTTTACTACACCATTTTGCCTCTTCTATTTTTGTCCCTTCCATCCCTCCCTTGAAGCGTGTGAGAAGGTTTATTCCCCTAGGTTCTTGTGTAACAGACCCTGCCATTATAGAATCCTTATATATTAGAAATAAGGGACTATTTATCACAATTCTTATGAGGCATACCATTTATTTTTTATTTATTTTTAAATGAGTACTATAACAGTATATGGGTATTATCGCACAGGGCGGATACGCTGTGTAAAAGTACACAACGTAACCGCCCTGTAGCCCGCAGTTATTTCCGGCGCAAAAACCAAACCAAATTGTGGTGCAGTTTTTCAGGCGTAATGTTCACTGCGGAAGACAACAGGTTAAAAAAAACAAAAAAAACTTATACTTACCCATAGTCATGGCGACACATCCTCTGATGTCCTGCAGCTCGGCCTCCTGGGATGACGCTGTTGCAGTCACATGGGATGAAACGTCATCCCAGGAGGCCGGCCTGGACGGAGAAGTATAGAGACTTGCGTTTCGATTTTTCCTCTCCTTTGAATTCAATGGGGAAACCCCGGAACAGAATAGCAGCGATTCCGCAGCATAAATGAACATGCTGCCGATTAAAAAGAAGCACCGCAGATCAATTTATGAACGGTTTTTCAGCTGTTTTTTTACGCCGCGTGCGGATGAGATTTGTTTGAATCTCATCCACTCTGCTGCTACGTATTAGGCAGCGGATTTTTACGCAATGAAATACGGTGTGAAAAATCCTCAGTATTTACGAGGCTATCAGTCATTTTCACAGCGGTCACCTTCATCATATTAGCTGAGGCAGAAGCCTAATGTCCCTGGTCACATCTTTTCACAGATGTTGGAGACAGTGGGGCTCAGCTCGGTGCTGGGCAGAAACAACGCATCGCCCTGGCCCGAGCTCTGGCGCGAAGACCCCAGTTGCTTATTCTGGATGAAATTTCAAGTTGCCTGGATGTGGAGACAGAACATGAGGTGAGTGCTGGGACCGCTATATCAGCCGGGGGGGGGGGACTTTTCTCTTTCCCGTGTTGATATGTTCATTTCTTCCACAGATTCAGCAGTCTGTTCAGAATATTCCAGGTCTCTCTATTCTCATCATCGCTCACAGGCTCCGAACTGTGCGGACGGCAGATCAGATTCTAGTCCTGGAGGGAGGTCGGGTAGTGGAGAGCGGAAATCACAATCATCTTGTAACTAAGAAAGGGACTTACTATAAACTCCTGCAGAGCGGTGACGGAGATCAGACGATCTGATACACCGGACACGGGACTATGTTATAGATGTGGGCAGATGGGGGAGGGGTAATGAGGGTAAAACACACAGGACCCGGGGGTTGTACTCACATCTATACATATTGCCTTCTCCTATCGATTATACCACCATCTTATGTGCAGCCCCAGCATATACGGTATTGAGCTTGCTATGAAAATGATATTGCTAACTTATTGCTGCTTTCTACCATTGCAAACCCCCCAACCTTCAAGTATTGTAAAGAGGGACAACAGATGTGGCGTGTGGGGTGCGCCATGGCACATTTCCCCCAGTTAAGCCACACCTCTAACCCCGCCCAATCCCCGCCCATACACACCCAGTTTAACCCTCACAGTATTATGCTCCCATAGTGCCTCCCCACAGTATAATACCCTAATAGAGCCCCTTTACACAGCAGTGCCCCTACACAGTATAATACCCTCATAGAGCCCCTCTACACAGTATAATGCCTTCATAGCTGCCATCCATACAGTATAATACCCTCATAGAGCCCCTCCACACAGCAGTGCCCCTACACCGTATAATGCCTTTATAGCTGCCCCCACATAGTATAATGCCCCCATAGTACCTCCAACACACAGTAAACCTACTCCTCCATTGAACTTAACTGTATCTGCGTCCTAAAGACTGAGATACAGTTTAAACCAGGACATGCCACGGGCTGCCCGGGACAGCGGGACACCGCCCAGAATCTGGGACTGTCCCGCTTAATCCGGGATGTTTGGGAGGTATGCCATCGAGACCGCTAGCAATTTTATGTACAGGATAGACCTCTGCCCAGTATGGGATTGACTAACGATGGGGAATTGTTTGACTCCTGATTGACTATATTGTTGTTTTTATATTAGAGCATCTGAACTGTTATAAAGTAGATGTGGGGTTGACAGACGTTCTGGTTGTAAATGTGAACGGTATTCCTGCTACTAAATGACGGACAGACATCCACATACCGCTGTTAGGATGGGAGGGATACTAGTAATTGATGAGCGGAAGAACCATGGACCGCCAAATGCGCAAATCCGGGAGCTCACTTTCTGCAATTTGCGCTGCTAAGACTTCACATAGCATCGCCTCCTGTCATTCTTTATGATGCACTTTTTTTCTAAGTAAATGAAGCACTTCATCCTGAAGCGGTCACGTAATGGGAAGAAGATCTTTTACGGTTTCATTTTTTTCTTTTTGAGTTAACACACATGACAAACACGAATAGTAAACGATCTTTGTGCGTTTAATGTGCAACGCATTTGTGTTTTCTTCAGCTGTCGTGTTCTACCATTTATTTTCCATTTCTTTCCGATACCAATTAACAAAAAAAATGTTACAAAAACTTCCGGCTTTCTAGATTCTGATTGAGGAATTATTTAGACGAACGATAAACTCGAACGTGAAAAATTATCGTTTTTCACATCCGAGTTGCACCCGTTCGGGACCCGTTTTTACGCTTTCCTCATAGACTTGAGTCTATTGAGGGATCCGTGAAAACTGACAAAAATAGGAGACGTCCTTTCTTCTGCCAGATTCCTTAAAAAAACCTACAGAAGAAAATATCCTGGCAGGCTTATCCGATGCTTCACCAGGAGAATTGCTTCTAGGGGAGAATAACCCGGTGGTACAGATCTGATGACTCGGTGTGCCGCTGTACAGAGCTCTGTGGGACTGAAAATAAAAGTGAAAAAAAATTCGTAAAAAATAAAAGTTTCAAGTAATTAAATATAAAATCGCTTTTTTTCCCTCAAGTCCTTTATTATTGATAAAAATAAACTGTATATAATTGGTATCGCCACGTCCGTAACAGCCTCAACTATAGAAGTATTATGTTATTTATCCCGCGCGATGAACGCCATAAAAAAACAATGCCAGAATGAAAAAGTTACGGTTCTCAGAACATTTCTATTAAAAAAATACATTTGTTTTTACAAAAAAAAAAAATTTTTTATTGTGCAAAAAGTTGTAAAACATAAAAGTGATCTCAGTTTGGTATCGCCAGAATCGTTCTGACCTGCAGAATAAATGTAACATTTCATTTATAACGCATGGTGAACTTGGTTTAAAAACAACCTAAAAAACTATGCCGACGACATTGCTGTTTTTGGGTCACCTTGCCTCCCTAAAAATAGGCTAAAAAGTAATCAAAAAGTTGCAAGTACCCCAAAATGGTACCAATAAAAACTACAGCTTGTCCCACGGAAAACAAGCTCTCCCATAGCTCCATAGAGCAAAAAAAGTTATGGCTCTCATAATATGGTGACCCAAAATCATGATTTTAAAAAAAAAATCAATGTTGTGTAAAAGTAGTAAAACATATAAAAACTCTATATAGATTTGGTATAGCCATAATCATACTGACCTGCAGAATAAAGTTATCATGTAATTTATACAGAACGGTAAATGCCACATTTAAAAAAAAATAACTATGCAGAAATAGCTTTTTTTTTATCACTTTACCTCCCAAAATATGGAATATAAAGTGATCAAAAACTCGCATCTGGGGGGCGTGGCTGGACGCGCTGGAGAGCAGACGTGTGTGAGGTGGGCTCTGCATAGGTCTCAGCTTTTACGGGACAAACCCTAGGCAGAATGGGGAAAACACACTACAAGAAGACCCTTAGGGGCTCACAGATGCAAGGGGGGGAGGGTCAGATACCCTGATCTACAACTTTTTCCAGCCGCTCTGTGAGAGTGACTCGGGGTCGGAGGGAGCCGCGACGCCACCATTGTTGGACGCGCCTGCACTGTGTGCAGAGCTCAGCCCTGCTCGGATCGCTAGGCGGGAGGAGGAGATGGTGTCCCCTGGGACCGGAGAGGCATCTGCACGGTGCCTTCAAGATCAGGCGAGTGATAGTAGAAGTGAGAGGCCGGGGAGACCTTTACCTCATGGTGCTGGTTTTTGCCACGAGGCAGCCTCAAGATGGCGGCGGCCAGGCTCGGAGCGTGGAGGAGGCGGGAGTGGAGGCTGTAGAGGGGAGTATCGCGGCAGCGGACCCTGACTCTGTGCTGGGACTTGGTGAGGGATTACTCTCCTACTATCATGTCACTGTGCCCGGGAGACAGTTTCTGCAGACATCCTCACAAAATCCTAGTGAGGCATGCCCTATTGTGGGGGATATGGAAGCTTCCTCCTCAGACGATGGGGGCTTACCCCCCGGTGATGTGTCTACCTCAGAGGTCCCGAGGTGCTACAGGAGGGGGGTCCTCTCTGTTGCCCCTTTCCGTGGGAGTCCGATGGCGGAGTTGCCGCCTCCAGAGCTTGCGCTCTAAACTCTCTGAGGTCACCCGGAGTTGCAGGCCCTGTTGGCACTTCTCCCTTCAAAACGTGACATGGACATCCTAGCCGCTGGCCTAAAAATGGCTTGGAGATGTGATTTACATGTGGTGAAGTCTGAGGTATCTACCCTGCGATCTAAAGTGGTGAAACTGGAGTCATTGCAAGAATCTATGTCTGCTTCCATTCAACAACTTAAAGATGCGCAGATTGTTTCCTCTACACAGCAGCGCCAACTTCAAGCGCAATTGGACGACTTAGAAAACAGGAACAGGCGGAATAATATACGCCTCAGAGGTCTGCCAGAAGCAACGCGTACCTCAGATCTGATTCCAACATTGACGGGTATCTTCAACACTTTGCTCAATCGACCAGTGGATACTCATATTGAGATTGATAGAGCTCACAGGGCCTTGAGGCCGAAGAGCTCTGACTCCTCGAGACCGCGTGACGTCATCTGCCGTATCCATTATTATGGCTTGAAGGAGGATATTATGCAGAAAGCGAGATTGCAGAACCAGATCGATTTTGATGGTGCAAAACTGCTCCTGTTTCCAGATTTGGCGAGACTAACGCTTCGGCAACGAGCGTTGATGCGACCCCTCTTATCTGTCTTGCAACAGCGTGGTATACCGTATAGATGGGGCTTTCCCTTTGCCCTGCATGTGCGAGTGGAGGACAAGGCGGTTTCATTGTCTACTCATGCTGATCTTCCAGGTTTTCTACGTGCTCTGGGTTTGCCTGACATTTCATTGCCGGACTGTGACTCCTTCCAAGTGGACTGTTTACCTATGCCTGGCACTGCATTCATCGGGTTGTCCAGGTCTGGAAGGAGGGAGAGATCCAGATCGCCGTTGCCGCAGAGACCACGTTGGCGGCAAAGACCTTCTCCGCCAGGGCATCGGAAGCGTTGATTTAACTATTTTTCTCTTTTAATCCCTTTATGTTGCAGGTATTCATGGAGAAGGGGACTTTCTGGGTTCTCTTTCCCGAGAGTTTGTAGCAGGGTCGCTTGCTGATCCATCCTGGGTTTGAATATAGATCCTGTTCGTACTAAATGCTGGTCTCTTCATTGATAGAATGTGAAGGATTTGTTGAGAGCTTCTGCTAGGCTCATATGCTTCCCCTATATAGTTAATCTCATGGTAATGTAGGTTTGTCCCTAAGGCCCCATGCACACGACCGTAAAAACTCCCGTAATTACGGGCCCATAGACTTCTATTGGCCACGGGTACCTCCCCGTATGCTTACGGGAAGGTGCCCGTGCCGTTGAAAAAGATAGAACATGTCCTATTTCAGGCCGTAATTACTGCACGGGCAGCCCATAGAAGTCTATGGGGCTCCCGTAATTACAGGTGACTACGTGTGTGCACCCATAATTACGGGAGCGTTGCTAGGCGACGTCAGTAAATAGTCACTGTCCAGGGTGCTGAAAGAGTTAAACGATCGGCAGTAACTGTTTCAGCACCCTGGACAGTGACTACCGATCACAATATAGATAAAGCTGTAAAAAAAAAAAAAGGTGTTCATACTTACCCAGAACTCCCTGCTTCTTCCTCCAGTCCAGCCTCCTGGGATGACGTTACAGCCCATGTGACCACTGCATCCAATCACAGGCCAATCACTGGCTGCAGCGGTCACATGGACTGCCGCGTCATCCAGGGAGGTCGGACTGGATGTGAAGAGAGGGACGCGTCACCAAGACAAGTAAGTATGAATTTCTTTTACTTTTATTACGGAAAGGGCTGTCCTTTCTCTATATCCTGCACTGATAGGGAGAAGGGGCTGCCGATTAGTGCAGTGCAATCTTGCAGCCAAAAACGTGCCCGTAAATACGGGTGGAATACGGGTGACACCGGACCCGTATTTACGGGCACGGGTCCGTAAATACTAGTGCAATACGGGTCGAATACGTGGGACCAAGGACCCGTATTTACGCCAGTATTTACGGGTGGACAAAAATACGGTCATGTGCATGAGGCCTAAGATTGTATTTTACGGTTATTGGTGGCTTTTTCTGTTTGACAGTAGTCTTCCTTGTTCCCCACATAGGAATTTCACTGAGAATTGGTTGGTTCTCAATAGTGATACAGGTGCTTAGTGGCACGAAATAGTAGTTTCTTCTAGACAGGATGTTTTGCTTGTCTTTATGTTTGTTTTTTTTCATTTTTATTATGCTTTTCTTTCTACCTGCAATGTATATATGGAGTATTCTGGGTAGAATTTATGTCATTTGTGTTTCTGTGGGCATCGTGGTGACAGATGTGACCTTATTTTGCTTTACAGCTAGTAGCTTCATTGTTCTCCTCGCGTTCTTGGATAATGGCTGATTTTACTATTTCATCCCTGAACGTGAAGGGATTCAATGTTCCAAAGAAGAGGTCGCAGATCTTGTATTCCTCTCATAAACACAAAGCCCAGGTTCTCTGTTTACAAGAAACCCATTTTCAGACGGATCATGTCCCATTGATTAATAATAAATATTACCCGATAGGCGATCATTATAGTGACCCGAATGGTAAAACTAGAGGGGTTTCTATATTTCTGCATAAATCATTCCGAGGTAGGGTGGTGGAATCCTTCCTGGACCCCGAGGCACGGTTTATTTTCCTGAAATGTGAATTGGGTGATCGCACGGTCACGGTGGCCAACGTTTATGCTCCTAATACTCACCAAGTCCCTTTTTTCCTCAAAACGTTGGATGACTTGGGCTCTTTTTCGTCGGGCACTCCTAGTTTGTGTGGGGATTTTAATTTGGCCATTAACACCTTAATTGATACATCTTCCGGTCGGACTTCATTAGCATATAATAAGTTGAAAAACTGAGGAAGAGGCTCAGAGATATGCAACTCTGTGACGCGTGGCGATTGGCTCATCCAGATAATAGGGATTTCTCCTTTTATTCTTTTGCACATAACTCCTATAGCAGGATAGACTATATTTTGGTTCATCATAGCCTACTATCCTCAGTGGTTGATACCTCCATTGGAAATGTGTTTCTCTCTGATCACGCTCCGGTGTTTTGTGTATTACGCTTTTCACCACAGCGGCGTTGAGAATTTACCTGGCGGCTCAACGAATCTTTATTGAAGGATTCCTTGTGTATGTTGGAGTTGAAGAGGACAGTTGAGAACTTTCATGAGGATCATGCATGAGATACAACTGACCCTGCCGTGAAATGGGAGGTCCTCAAATGTGTTCTTAGGGGGGTTCTTATTAAGCATGGTTCTCGTCTGAAGAGGGAGTGGGGGGGGGGGGGCTCAACACTCTTCTAGCACAGTTGCAGGCTCTAGAATCTCAACATAAACAGACGTTGCAAGCGCATACACTGAGGGAACTTGCTAGAACGTGCCATGACATTCAGCTTTTCCTGGATAAGATCAGTACTCGGCTCCGTCAGGTCTGCTCTCGCTTTTAATATGAATGGGGTAATAAGGCGGGGAAAGCGTTGGCTAGAGCGATGCGGGAGCGTGCGGCTCTTTCTTTTGTACCCTCCATAAGAACTGAGTCGGGGGAGTTAGCGTACAAGACGGAGGACATAGCATCGTCCTTTTGTGCGTACTATTCATCACTGTACAATTTGCCCCCTCAATCTCCGGTAATATTCCTCCCGAGCCGTTGCTATCTCTCTTGGCGTATATTTGGGATACTGCGTTGCCTACGCTGTCCCGAGATGAGGCTCTGTGTCTGGATTCGCTGTTCACTACGGCGGGTTTCTACACTTAGGAGTTAAGGCATCTGGTGTCAGTCTGATGGGGGATAAAGCATGCTCTCCCCCTTCCCCCAGCTAACGGAAACATGACTCAGACTGCAAGGAACCCGCCCCCCCCCCCTATGAGTCGTCAGACTCATGATTGGATTTATGAGCCACTACATGGACACACGTCACACCCCCCATCAGACTGACACCAGATGCCTTAACTCCTAATAGTCATCATCCCTATAACCTCAGTTTTATTCCCCCGGCTTATCGTAAAAAACTCAAAATGCTTCACATTTTTCTGCACAACAGAGATCAAAACATTTTAAAGGTTGTAAAGAGAACTAAAATGGTCATTTGTTGAATTTGCAGCATCAGGAGGTCGTATTTACAGAAATCAAAAGCTCTTAGCAGTCCAAGTTACATGTTAACATAGGACCCCTTCTCTGATATCACCTTCACAATTCTTGCATCCATTGAATTTGTGAGTATCTGGACAGTTTCTGCTTGAATATCTTTGCAGGATGTCAGAATAGCCTCCCAGAGCTTCTGTTTTGATGTGAACTGCCTCCCACCCTCATAGATATTTTGCTTAAGGATGCTCCAAAGGTTCTCAATAGGGTTGAGGTCAGGGGAACATGGGGGCCACACCATGAGTTTCTCTCCTTTTATGCCCATAGCAGCCAATGACACAGAGGTATTCTTTGCAGCATGAGATGGTGCATTGTCATGCATGAAGATAATTTTGCTACGGAAGGCACCGTTCTTCTTTTTGTACCACGGAAGAAAGTGGTCAGTCATAAACTCTACGTACTTTGCAGAGGTCATTTTCACACTGTCAGGGACCCTAAAGGGGCCTACCAGCTCTCTCCCCATGATTCCAGCCCAAAACATGACTCCACCACCTCCTTGCTGACATCGCAGCCTTGTTGGGACATGGTGGCCATTCACCAACCATCCACTACTCCATCCATCTGGACCATCCAGGGTTGCACGGCACTCATCAGTAAACAACACGGTTTGAAAATTAGTCTTCATGTATTTCTGAGCCACTGCAACCGTTTCTGCTTGTGAGCATTGTTTAGGGGTGGCCGAATAATAGCTTTATGCACACTTGCAAACCTCTGGAGGATCCTACACCTTGAGGTTTGCAGGACTCCAGAGGCACCAGCGGATTCAAATACCTGTTTGTTACTTTGCAATGGCATTTTAGCAGCTGCTCTCCTAATCCTATTAATTTGTCTGGCAGAAACCTTCCTCATTATGCCTTTATCTGAACGAACCTGTCTGTGCTCTGAATCAGCCACAAATCTTTTCACAGTACGATGATCACGCTTGAGTTTTCTTGAAATATCCAATGTTTTCATACCTTTTCCAGGGTATTGCACTATTTTATGCTTTTCGGCAGCAGAGAGATCCTTTATCTTTCCCATATTGCTTGAAACCTGTGGCCTGCTTAATAATGTGGAACGTCCTTAAGTAGTTTTCCTTTGATTGGGCACACCTGGCAAACTAATTATCACAGGTGTCTGATATTGATTACAATGATCCAAAGAGCCCTAAGGCTGGGTTCACACAACCTATTTTCAGACGTAAACGAGGCGTATTATGCCTCGTTTTACGTCTGAAAATAGGGCTACAATACGTCGGCAAACATCTGCCCATTCATTTGAATGGGTTTGCCGACGTACTGTGCAGACGACCTGTTATTTACGCGTCGTCGTTTGACAGCTGTCAAACGACGACGCGTAAATAACAGGTCGTCTGCACTGTACGTCGGCAAACCCATTCAAATGAATGGGCAGATGTTTGCCGACGTATTGTAGCCCTATTTTCAGACGTAAAACGAGGCATAATACGCCTCGTTTACGTCTGAAAATAGGTCGTGTGAACCCAGCCTTAAATCCAATGTGCATAATAATTTGGAACACGGTGTATATTGGTGATCTGCGCTGCTGGATGGTTTTGGTTCTGGCCGCCGTGGTGCCCTACATTCCTGTTAGTAATGCTCATTTTGTATTGACATGTATATGCTTTCTAATATCCATGTTTTCTGTTTCCATTGTAACTTTTGCTGTACATTGTGTTTTGGAACTTTGTATGCATAATAATATTTTATGATTATGTTTTAGTTTCTATATATACTTTGTGTGAATATTTTAAATTTTGCTGTATACTGATTCAGATGAAAATATAAATAAAAGAATAAAAAAAAAAAAAAAAGTTGCATCTACCCCAAAATGTTACCAATAAAAACTACAGCTCATCTTTCAAAAAACAGCCCTTATACCACTGCATCTTTGAAAAAATAAAGTAAGTTAAAGGGGTTGTCCGAGATATATTTTTATTTAAAAGTTAAACACACAATACACACATTAACTATTCCCTAATATACTTACCTGTGCAATCTTGCTTCTGTTCTCCGTTCTGGCAGCTCTTTTCTTCCGATCACCTGTCTTCTGACGTCACGTTTTCTTCCTCCTCCACTGTCGTGTCGTGTCCCGATCACATGGTCTCGCCCCAGCGAGACCTCGGATGGGACACGACACGTCACTGGAGATGTGTCGTTTCTGCGGGTGCCCGCCCAGCCTATGCAGCTTTTTTTCACTGTGAGCGCGCCTATGCGTGTTCACAGTGAAAAAAGTGAAGAGGGACGGCACCCGCGGACTAGAGAGGTACAGTGACCTCTGTACTTTTAGTTCTTCCCCTATCAAAGCCTACACATAGTAGGCTTTGATAGGGGATCAGACAACACGATGCAGCACACGGGTCGCATGCAGCCCTTGAGGCTGTTATCTGCGGCCCGCGGGACACCGTTGCGCCGTAGCACCGAGCAGGCCCAAGGAGGAGCCGCACTACTCTATTATAGGCTCTGCTACGATGTCAGGAGTCCCGGAGCAGAGCGTATAATATTAAACTGTAAAAGATCTTCTGGGGTCCTGTATCTAAGCCTACATTGTTAGGCTTAGATACAGTGGCTAAAAAAAATTGTCACACATGGAGCCTGTATCTAAGCCTAACACAATGTATGCTTAGATACAGGACCCCAGATGACATTCTTTTTATTCCTGTATAAGATTTGTGTTTTGGGGCCCTGTATCTAAGCCTAACATGTATTCTTAGATACATGGCCCATGTGTGACACTGTCTGCTTGGGTAATGTATCTAAGGCTACCTTGTGGTAGGCTTAGATACATGGTCAAACAGACAGTATCACACATGAGCAGTGTATCTAAGCATCACTTTTTTTTTCCTTAGTTATGTGTTTTTTACAGGTTGGGTCCTTGGTACTACATCAAGTTCAAGGACTACTTCAATGACACCCTTTTTTATTTTTAATAAAATCGTTAACCAGTGTTGTGTGTGTTATTTCATTACAATATTTTTTCTATGTCCTCATTTATTTTAAAATGTATTACTAGTTCATTACTGTCTAACAGCGTCCATTAGTAAGGCTTCATGCACACGAGCGTGTGTATTTTACACGCGTGAAAAACTTGCGTCAATCATGTCTGTGTGTGTGCGTTACGGCGGATTTACACAAACGTGCTATACGTCCGTGCAACCCGCGTGGTTTTCACGCGGGTCGCACGGACCTATGCAAGTCTATGGGGGCATGCAGACTGTCCGTGAGTTTTGCCCAGCGTAAGTACGCTGCGTAAAACTCGCGACATGTTCTATATTTCTACGTTTTTCGAGCATCACGCACCCATTGAAGTCAATGTGTGCGTAAAAATCACGCGCACCACACAGAAGCACTTCCGTGGGACGAGCGTGATTCGCGCAACAGCAGTAAAAAAAAGTATGAATGTAAACAGGAAAGCACCACGTGCTTTTCTGTTTACAAACATCCAAACGTAGTGTCATAATGATGGTGGCTGCGCGGAAAGCACGCAGCTGCGCACCATATGAACATGACACGGAGCTGTCAAGTGCATTTTGTGCACGCAAAACGCCACTGTATTTGCGTGCGCAAAACGCACACGCTCGTGTAAATCCGCCCTTATGCATCAGTGTGCTTTTCGATTGTCATGTGTTATTCACGCACTCACAAAGCCAGCCCATTTTTTTCATCTAACAAATTGTGTAAATCACGCACCAAACACGCGTGTGCGGTGCGTGGTTTTCACGCATGCATTGACTTCAATGTGAGTGTAGGTGCAGGATAATGCACCAATAGAGGACATGCAATATGTTTCACGCAGCGGACTCTCGCTGCGTGAAAAGTCACGCATGTGTCAACGGCCCCATTGAAATAAATGGGTTTTTTCAAAGCACAGCACACGGACGTGATTCACGCTTGTGTAAATCGTGCCTAAGGCCCAATTCTCAACAGGGTGAATCTCGCCCGTGTGCTGATCGTGAAAACCACGCACAGCACACGCGACCCATTATTTTAAATTGGCCTGTTTTCACGCAGCGAGAGTCCGCTGCGTGAAACATACTGCATGTCCTCTATTGGTGCGTTATCATGCACCTACACTCACATTGAAGTCAGTGCGTGCGTGAAAACCATGCACCAAACAAGCGTGTTTGGTGCGTGATTTATGCTGCAATTTGGTGTAAAAAAAAATGGCCTTTCTGAGTGCGTGAATAACGCATGCCACTTGATAAGCACACGGATGCATAACGCACACAAACTGACCCGATTCATATGCGTTTCTCACGGGCGTCAATCTTACACGCAAGTGTGCATGAGGCATAAGACGGGGCTGGACGAACGCAAAAAAAGCCGCAAACAACGCCGCAAAAAACAAAAAAACAACGCCAAAAAGGCTACGATAAACTTGTCGCAAAACGACGAAAAAAATATTGTGGAAAATGACGCGAAAAAAGCCGCAAACAAAGAGGCAAAGAAGGCTGCGAAAAATAACGGGGAAAACCACACGAAAGACGCAACGAAAAAGGCATAAAACATTTCCGAGAACAACGACGCAAAAAAAGAAACGATAAACGGCGCGAAAAAAAGGATACGATAAACGAAACGGAAAACACATTCAAAAACATCGCAAAAAAAGACGCAAACAAACAAGCAAAAAACGCCAAGATAAAGTAAGCGAAAAACGCCCCGAAAAAATCGGCAAAGAAAAACGCAAACAGCGCACAAAAAACGCCGGGAAAAACGACGCAAAAAACAACGTGCAGGGAGAGGTAAATCTGCCGCAAACTTCAAGACGGAATTTTGAGGCAGATATTGTTCCTGCCAAAAAACTCTGTGTGAACATGGCCTTAGTGGAGAGAGACATGAGATAGAGGAGGGCGGACAAGGGTTAGGGTATGTTCACACGAGGGCGTCCGTAACGGCTGAAATTACGGGGATGTTTCAGCCTGAAAACATCCCCGTAATTTCAGCCGTAACGGCATGTGCAGGCGCTTGAACGCCGTGTCCATTACGGGCGTAATTGGCGCTGCTATTCATTGGAGTCAATGAGTAACGGCTCCAATTATGCCCAAAGAAGTGACAGGTCACTTCTTTGACGCGGGCGTCTATTTACGCGCCGTCATTTGACAGCGGCGCGTAAATTACGCCTCGTGTGAACAGACAAACGTCTGCCCATTGCTTGCAATGGGCAGATGTTTGTCAACGCTATTGAGGCGCTATTTTCGGACGCAATTCGGGGCAAAAACGCCCGATTTATGTCCGTAATTAGTGCGTGTGAACATACCCTTAGGGTAGACACGAAGAGGTTTATAGACCTGAAAAGAGAAAGAAAACATAAATGTGAAAACATAATGGGGGAGAGAACGGTCACCATCCTTCAAGAATGTCAGCAAGAAGACAAGTCCAGTGAAGGAGGTCAGCGGGGAGGAGCAGGGACAGCTCACGTGAACTCTTGGAAGGTACGTGCACGCTCATTGCAGCCTGCAATGAGCGTGCACGTGAAAAAAGTTTCATAACAAGGAAAGATCAACAAACCAGAGCTGAACTGCATGTAAACAAACTGTGCTGAATTCAAAGAAGAAATGTGCTAAGTAGAATTTTTTTTTAAAATAATGCTTTATTTAGGTTGTCTGTATAAGGGGTAATGTATGACAGAGTTTTTGAAAAAATGTTGGGATCTCGGACAACCCCTTTAAAGCTTCCATATGTCAGGAAAGAAAAGATATGAAAATGTGCAGGCCCGACGGGATATTTCTTCTGTTTCAAAAGGCGATTTCTCAAGGCCCTAATATATGGGAACCAGGAAGGGGAGGGCTCAAACATATCTGCTGGAAGTGAGGGTGCCTGTATTATACCAGGACAACAATTTCCCAGCAAACTTCTGCAAAGTGCAAAGGTGCGGAGTGTGGACCAAAAGGGGGATAAGAAAGGACACCATTTATCAGTGCCAGGGCCGGCGTCAGCACCTGGCGAACCCTGGCAAGTGCCGGGGGCCCACTACCCTTTGGAGCCATTTTTTCGGCCGTAATTCGAGGCATAATACGCCTGAATTACGTCTGTAAATAGGGCGTGTGAACATACCCTAACACCCCGACTGTTGTCATACCGATGCTTTCTTCCGTTCTCCATCTAGGTCGGCCTCCTGGGACGATGTTTCATCCCATTTGACAGCTGCAGCCAACCAAATGCTGCGGCGTCATCCCATGAGGCCGGGCTGCACCCGGAACAGACGAACGCATCGCTACGACAACGGTCGGGAGTAAGTACTGTATGAGGTTTTTTACCTTTGCTTTCCACAGTGGAGATTCCGCCAGAAAATCTGCACCACAATTTGGTGTGGTTAGTCGGATACGTTGTGTAGTTTTACGCAGCGTATCCGTCCTGTGGGAACCCGACCTTATAATAACAAAGTCGCTTTAAACACAACTGCATTCAGGATAAAGCTGCTGTAAAGGTCGTTCATACACTGCGTTTCGCTGCGTTTTTCGTGCCGTTTTTAATGGCTTTCTTTGCGGCGCTTTTTCACGCAGTTTTTAGTGCGGCCGGATGTCACATCAACGTCTATAGTAAAATATCAAACACACTACTGCGTATTGGTTTGTGCCGTTTTTGAGGCAATAAAAAACGGAAGCAGAGTGCCTCCAAACATCTGCCCAGTGATTTCAATGGGAAATACGGGGTTCTGTTCCGACGGGGCGTATCTTTACGCGGCTGTTTTTAAAAACAGCCGTGTAAAAAAACGGCAGCAAAAAAGAAGCGCATGTCACTTCTCGAGCTGTTTTTGGAGCCGTTTTTCATTGACTCAATAGAAAAACAGCTCCAAAAACGTCCGTAAAAAAACACAGCGAAAAAACGTGTGTTGCTAAAAAAACGGCTGAGAATCAGGAGCTGGTTTCCCTTGAAATCAGCGCCGTATTTTCAGACTATTTTTGCTACGCGTGTGAACATAGCCTCAGTGTATTTAGAAGCGTTTTTTTGGTGCAGTTTAAAACAGCAGAAAATGTCTGTGTGTGAAGGAGGCCTAAAACCACAGTGTCTTACGCTACAGTTGTGGTGCCTTAGCACATATACCGTTTAAGCCTTATTCATACGGCGCAGTTTTTGCATGTTTTTCTTTCTTTCCAGCCACAGTCACTATTGAGTTTCTATACTATTTGCTGTTTTTGTTTTTGCCTGAAGGACTTGTAAAGTGCAATTTAGCTGCTGTTTATAAGTAACTTGTCCAACACAAACCGGCAGCCACAGCCAAAGTTTATATCTGTGAGGATTTCCAGACAGCAGTAGTGAAGTTTTACAAGGAAACTCCTGCTGATAATCCTAGTGGGTGACTCATAAAACCACAAGGCATTGTATACTGACAGTCCAGATCTTCCCGCTGTTAACCCCTTCAGGACCCAGCCATTTTTAAAAAAAAATCTGACATGTCACTTTATGTGGTAATAACTTCGGAATACTTTTACCTATCCAAGCGATTCTGAGACTGTTTTCTTGTGACACATTGGACTTTATGTTAGTGAAAACATTTAGTCGATAAATTCAATATTTATTTGTGAAGAACACCAAAATTTAGAGAAAATGTGCAAAAATTTGCATTTTTCTAAATTTAAATGTATCTGCTTATAATACAGATAGTAATACCACACAAAATAGTTACTAGTTAACATCCCCCATATGTCTACTTTAGATTGGCATCGTTTTTTGATCGTCCTTTTATTTTTCTAGGACGTTACAAGGCTTAGAACTTTAGCAGCAATTTCTCACATTTTCAAGAAAATTTCAAAAGGCAATTTTTACAGGGACCAGTTCAGTTCTGAAGTGGCTTTCAGCGCCTTATATATTAGAAAGTCCCCATAAATCACCCCATTTTAAAAACTTCACCCCTCAAATTATTCAAAACAGCATTCAGAAAGTTTCTTAACCCTTTAGGCGTTTCACAGGAATTAAAGCAAAGTAGAGGAGAAATTTACAAAATTTATTTTTTTTCGCAGAAATTCATTTGTAATTAAAAAAAATTGTACTACCGAAGGTTTTACCCGAGCAATGCAGCTCAATATGTATTGCCCAGATTCTGCAGTTTTTAGAAATATCCCACATGTGGTCCTAGTGCGGTAATGGACTGAAACACGGGCCTCAGAAGCAAAGGAGCACCTAGTGGATTTTGGGGCCTCCTTTTTTTTTTTTTTTAGAATATATTTTAGACACCATGTCAGGTTTGAAGAGGTCTTGTGGTGCCAAAACAATGGAAACACCCCAAAAGTGACCCCATTTTCAAAACTACACCACTCAGGGAATTTATTTAGGGGTTTAGTTAGCATTTCAACCACACAGGTTTTTTTTGCTAAATATATTGTAATTAGTCTGTAAAAATGAAAATCGACTTTTTTTTTGTAAAAAACATAGAAATTTTTACAAGGAATAAAGCAAAAAAAAGAACCACAACATTTGAAAAGCAATTTGTCCTGATTACGGCAATACCCCACATGTGGTAATAAACTGCCGATTCGACACACGGCAGAGCTCAAAATGGAAGGAGCACCATTTGAATTTTGTAGCGCAGATTTTGCTGGAATGGTTTTCGGGTGTCATGTCGCGTATGCAACGCCCTGGAGGGACCAAAACAGTTTGAAACCCCCCAAAAGTGACCCAATTTGGGAAACTGAACCAGTTAAGAAATAGATCTAAGGGTATCGTGAGCATTTAGACCCCACAGGTCTTCTCCAGAATTTTTTTTTTAGAATTAGGCCGTGAAAATGAATATCAACATTATTTTCACAAAGGATAAAGGAGGACCCCAACATTTGTAAAGCAATTTCTCCTGAGTATGACAATACCCCAAATGTGGTCATAAATGGGTTTTTTATTAGAAAGTAATTAACCCTTTCCAGACTGATCGATTTTTTGTTTTCTTATTTTCGTTTTTCACTGATAGAAACAACGCAGCATATCCGACCTGGAACCCGCAGTACATTCCATCCAAAAACCGCACCACAGTATGGGTAAAAGCTCATACTTACATAGGTGGTTGTTATAGGGACGCGTCCCTCCATCACAGTCCGGTCCAGCCACCCTGGATGACGCCCATGTGACTGCTGCATTGGCGGTCACATGGGATGTAACATTATCCCCGGAGGCCGGTCCTTGACATTATCCAGGCCGGCCTCCTGGGATGATGGATCATCCCCTGTGACCACCACCGCAGCCTGTGATTGGCTGGAGCAGTCACAAGGGATGCAACGTCATCCAGGGAGGCTGGACCGGACTGCAGGAAGGAGGAGGGCATTCTGGGTAAGTAGGATTTTTGACATTTTCCCTAGTTGTGATTTTTGCGGTGTAATTGCTTCGAATACGTTGCAAAAGTCACAACACTGGGATTTCTGTTGCAGGTTTTGCATCCCCATTGAATTCAATAGGGAAAACCCGCAACGGAAGATCAATAAAAATGCAGCATAAATTGACATGCTGCGAAATTAAATTCCGCACAGTAACATTTACGCTGCGTTTTATTTCCGCAGCGTGGGCATGAGATTTTCCGAATCTTATCTACTTTGCTGCTACTGTAAATGCAGCGTTTACGCTACGTGGGAACCCGGCCTAGGGGTCCAGTCACACGCAGAAGATTTTGTTGCAGAAATTTCTGAGACTGAAAATCATATGGATTTAAATTCAGCATCGCAGGTCAATTTATTAACGTTTTCACTGCGTTTTTTTCCTGCAGCGTGAACATGAGATTTTCTAAATCTCATCCACTTTGCTGTTACTGTAACTTTCCGCATAGAATTCTGTCATGGAAATTCCGCAGCGTTTACCCAATGTCCAAAAGCTGGGTTCCCACATAGCGTAAATGTTGCAGAATTAAAAAAAAAGACCAGAACAAAAAAAAGCATTTACAAAATGACACCAAATAAAAAATGGCACTAAAAATGCCTTAAAAATAGTGTTACAATTTGAAAAAAACGAGTGTCTTTAGAAGCGGTTTTTGGTGCAGAACATTTGTGTGTGTGAAGGAGGCCTAAAACCACGGTGTATTTTGCTACAGTTGTGGTGCCTTAGTGAGTTTGCACATATGCCGTTTAAGCCTTATTCAAACAGCGCAGTTTTTGATGCTTTTTTTTCCCAGCCACAGTCACTATTGAATTTCTATTCTATCGGATCCACTCCTGTTTTGTTTGTTTTGCCTGAGGGACTTGTTAAGTGCAGTTTAGCTGCTGTTTAACTTGTTCAACACAGACCGACAGCCGCAGGGAAAGTTTTCTTCTGTGAAGATTTCCAGGAAGTAATTGTGCAAGAAAGTTCATCTTACATCTGCACAAGCTTAAAATTAAAGTCTCCTCCTGCTGATTGTGCATTGGCCAGATGTAGGTGGCGTGTAGTGGGCGTGTAGTGGTGTGTAGTGGGCGTGTAGTGGGCGTGTAGTGGTGTGTAGGTGGCGTGACATTCAACAGGACCATGCTGGGAAGAGACATCGAAGAAACAAGTGCGAAGACTGGAGATACAATGTATCCTATACTGATATTCCAGATCTTTCTGCTTTTCTCATCGGTTCTAGCGGGTAAGTCTTTACTAGAATTCGGTTTTACGGTTCACGTACGATCTATATGGCTACTGATATTGATATTAGAATTATGATAACAACATTACTTATCTGTCCTACAGTAGCAATTCCTCCTAACCCTAGAGATAGCCGACGTACAGGCGTAATAGTAGAGCACAGATAAAGGCAATACATGAGCAATCTAATGATCGCACGGTCAAGTCCCCTACGGGGGGGGGGAGGGGGGGGGCTAAATTAAAAAGTTATATCATATATCCTCGCCAGACGCCTTAAGGATGGGGGAGGCACAACTGCGGATGAATTGCCTCACTGGCAGGGAGAGAAGATCAGTGTGTACAGCGCTGAATACAGATTAACCCTAGCAATGGCCAGTAGTGAAGAGGAGGAGTTTTACAATGAGAGGCTGAATAGATTAATGACGTATATTGCAATATTTCTTGAAATTTCCTGCCCTATAAATTATTCAAAAAGAAAAAAGATAGATAGTTCTACAATTCTGTTGTAGAAATTCTGTAGGGTTTGTGCTGTGTGGGAACCCGGCCTTAGACAACGGTCAGTGGGAAAAATAAAAAGTTATGGCTCCTGGAATGCGACGACGGAAGACGAACTCCATAGTGTTAATAAAGTGTCTATAATAACGGGAGTCGTAAGATGCGCCAAACTTATTACAGACGTGACATTTTATTGTGCAAATATTGGTGTATATGTTTGCCAGTCATGACGCGATATAAGGAAGAAAAATCGGACTAATGTCTAGTGAGTTGCTCCAAATTTATTATGCGCCATTTGCTCCAGATCGTAAATCCTACGACATTATCGATAATTCCTCCCGATGCTTTTATGTATGATGTGAAAACACGCAGCTTACTCTAGAGGCGGCATTTTTGTGGAATTTTTCTTCAGCTAAACAAAAAAAAAAACGGACCAAAAAATGCAACCACAGTCGGTCTCGTGTTACATTTTTTGGTCCAGCATTTTATTTAGACAAAACAAGGATTGGATACAATAAAGAGGAGAAGTTTGGCCCATACGCACATTTTTTTGCCAGGTTCTAGGGTCTGTTCACACGTTGGGGTGATATTGAGAGTGTTGCAATTTTTTCTAAATCGATGCAAACCGCAAATCACGGTAAAAACGGCGAGTAGACCGTCACCCATGTCATGTTTTTGCCCCGTTTCTTAAGTAGCTCTAGAATATGTTTTTCTTTTTCTAGTGCAATTGCATTGAAACTAATAGAATTTAGGTTGAATGGCAAATTTATCAAACCCCCCCCCCCCCGCACCCTCCCCCCCCACCGCTGCCACATTCAAAGTGTCTTGAAAAAGGGGGCACCGCTTGCAAGTTGCAGCTTTCTTTTGATCTTGGATTAACTTTTTTTATGGCGGTTGCAGCTTTCTTCTGATTTGTGATGTCGCCGCCGTGCAATAAAAATTTGTTGCGAAGCTCTAGCCTAAAGCGTACCGCAACAAGGAGACGAACCGCGGCCTCGGTGAAACGGGGCAAACGAAACGTCTGCTTAAAACGGCTCTTACATTCCATGCGTTATCTTCTCATATACACAGTTCACTCCCGGTCTGTATACGCCCCAGCCCTTTCTGAGGTAACCAACATTCTTATTGCATCAGCCGATCACTGTAATAACCCGTAGCCAAACGCGAGAGCTGCAAAGTATTTGAAAGATTGTACAAGGCGGCTGCAAGCATCTACAAGGATTTGCACATTTGTCACTTCAGTCCCCCGTCCGCATACAGTGTCCAATAGGTGCACCATTGCGCCAGTAATATCTGGCAAGTGAGCCGGGATTCCGCCGCCGCCGCCTCTATATACGACTGTACTTTTATTATGTAAATGTCTGTGTTACGGAGGTTTTTTATTTAGGAATTTTTGCCAAATCCTGTCCAGCTTGTTGCTCTTTATTAGGTTTTGTGAGGCATCGTCTATAGTGATTAGTCTATATTTCACAAATACCAGGGATGTCGCCCTTCTCTGCACTTTAGTGACGGGCCCTGTAATGAAAGTCTTTAGTGAAATCAGCCGGTGCCCGAGATGTAGACAATTAGATATAACATAAGCGATCACATATATTGCAACCCTACTGTATATTCTACAGTGAACACCCAACAGCGTATACATTTTTTGTTTAATAAGGTCACGAGCGCTTACTAAGGAGCTCTCAGGGTCCGTCGTCTGCATCTAGTGAGATCGTGTGATCTCCAATAGTGATTCCCTTCACAGAGGTATCTTCCTTTAAAGGGTAACTAAAATTTTCCAAAAACTTTTGACATGTCATAGTGACATGTCGAAAGTTTTGATCGGTAGGGGTCCGAGCACTGAGACCCCCACCAATCGTTAAAAAGAAGCGGTGGCAGCACTCGGGTGATGCTTAGTTTCTGCTCGGCTTTCCTGGGAGAATTGAGCGAGCGGTGTATGGGCTCATAGAACATCTATAGGGCCCGTACACCACCTGCTAGGCTTTCCAGAGAAAAGCTGAGCAGAAACTAAGCAACACAGCGTTCACTCGAGTGCTTCTGCCGCTTCGTTTTAGCAATCATTGGGGGTCTCAGTGCTTGGGCTCCCACCGATCAAAACTTTCGACATGTCAATGTTTTTGGAAAGTTTAGTTAACGTTTAAGGCTTCAGCAAGTGGCTCTATTGACGAGATAAAAATTAAGGGTGATGACGAACACCCCGGTGCAAGGAGGGCATTTCAAATATTTCCTGAGAAGTCCATTTTCCCTAAAGCCTAAAAGGCATACGAGCAGTTAATGAGGTCCAATGCCTTTTAGGCGTCCAGTGAAAGCGGGATCCCAGGTATCTAGTGAGAAGCAACGTAATGTTTATTCGTATATTCAGCACCCGTCTGGTGTTTTCTGGGGTTTGTCAATCCATGGAAAATCCGACTTTGACCCAACAAGGCACAAGTGGGGACAATCTAATCTATAACAGCTTTGCATACGTTTTTAGGTCTGCATTTAGAAGTGAAATAGGTTGAAAGTTTTGAGGGGCTTTTTCCAGGTTTGGGGAGAGTTACTATGAAGGCCGATTGGTTTTAGTTTGGGAATTTAACAGGTGCCATAGCTTTGTGGTCGGCCTGGCAGAGAAGTAATTCAAATATGTGCTAAAATAGACATTTCATGGTTTTAGGGTAAGGCCACACGGAGCGGCCCTGACACGGTCGCAACGCGGCTAACAACCGCACCGGCACCATGTTCGGTGCGGCTGTCAAACAGCCTGTTAGTGGCTGCATGTTAACGGGGGTAAATTGTCCCTTTATCTGCAAAATCGTGCGGCCATGAATTATACACCCATTATGGCCGCACTTACCTCCTATTCATTCTCTATGGCAGCGCCGGAAAAAGCCGAACACTGCACTCGGCTATCTCCGGCGCTCCCATAGAGAATGAATGGAGCGGGAGTGCGCATGTCACCGGAATACCTCTTAACGAGGTATTTGTCAGCCGCTCCTACATGGTGCCGGCGCAGATGTTGGCCGCGTTTTGACCGTGTCAGGGCCGCTCTGTGTGGCCCTATCCTAAGAAACGTCTATATCTGTAGGAGAGTTGAGGGACGCGGCCGGTTGCTCATCTATTAAATTAGGAAGATGTTGAGTTTGCAGAAACGACTGAATGTCCTGCCATCACCTGAGGAGAAAAACGGTCTCCACATAGATTATAAAGTAAGGAATAGTAGTCCCTAAATCGATTAGCAAGGTCCCGGAGGAAAGCGTTTACCGCTCTTTTGAGCATCTAATAAAAACAGGATTCTGGATTTTATGCCTTTTTTAAGAGAAGAAAATATTTATTTTTAAGAGGTTTTTTTAAAATAAAGAAAAAGTGGTGTTGAGGTTTTACAAAAGTTTTATCGGGAAACCATTGAGAGTATTTGGACTTAGGCTGGATTCACACACGGCGTTTTGATGCAGGTTTTTTTGTGGCGTTTTTAATCTGGTATTATCGTGTACTTTTTTCCTATCCTTTTTTTATGGCGTTTTTGAAGTCCTATTGTGAAGACTACGGGAAAAACACCTGAAAAAAAGCCAAAGCGCGCTGCGTTTGGAAAAAAACGCCACTGACCACAAAATTGCCTAAAAAAGCCACAAACAAAAACGCAGTATCGTGTAGCACATTTGATATATATATTTTTTTAATTCTTTATTTTCGTGACCAACAGCCACATTTTCCAAACAATAAGAATACAGCTTATACATAGGGGAAGTTGAAAAACAGAGACAGAAATGCTGACGGATTTCCACTGAACAATGCATTATAAACATATAAATGGATAGGACAATGTTGTTCAGAACCATGATAACCACAAGATGTAAGACACAGAGGAAGTAGAGCAGGAAATGAAGAGAAAAAGTATAAGGCCGGGAGGGGGAAAGACAGCACTTCCCACCGCGGAAATTCCTCAATATCTAGAGAGAACCCTCTACGGACTACTGAACCGGGTCCATCTCTCGAAGAATGTCTTTGTAGAAATCAGAGTCCTGGAAAACAATCCAAGGAGACCACGTTAGGCAGAACTTAGCATGAGAGTCATGAACGCAAGAGGTCAGATCCTCCATATGCATGAGGCCATTAACCCTAGAAATCCAGAGGGACAAAATTGGAGGAGAGGAACTCTTCCATCTCAATGGAATGTAGTGTTGAGCGGCCATCACTAAAAAGTGAACCAAGGAGCGTTAGTATAAATTTGCTGGAATGTCGCAGTGATGAAGGAGAAAGAAGGCCGCATCCAAGGCCGGTATCTGTTACCTCGCAAATCACCCTCTTAACCCCGTCCCAGAACTCCGTGAGTAGTGGACATGACCAAAAGGTGTGGAGAAGGTGTAAAGGATTTGCCAGACACAGCTTCTGTGTCGACGCCCGTGGTTAATCAGCCTGCATCTGTTCCTAGGTCTGCTAGAGTGACTCGATCTGTTACCACTCAGGCTGGTAGATTGAGGAGTGGGAGAACCTATCACAGCCTGGCCAGACGGTTCTAGCTCCCGCCCTTGGTCCATTTATACCTTCATTTGCTGCTTGTCCTTTGCCTGTGATTGTCTTGTTTCCTGGCTCTGCTAATCCTGCTATTTACCATTGACTTCTGCTTCATATTGACCCTGGCTTGACTGACTACTATTCTCCTGCTCTGATTTTGCTACCACGTACTCTCCTGGTTTGACTCGGCTCGTTCACCACTGCCTGTTGCTCACGGTGTTGCCGTGGGCAACTGTCCCTCTTCGCCTTTGCTTCTGTGTTCCCTTGTCTTTTGTTGTCTGTCTTGCACATATTGAGCGTAGGGACTGTCGCCCAGTTGTATGCCGCCGCCTAGGACGGGCCGTGCAAGTAGGCAGGGACTAGGTTGCGGGTAGATTAGGGCTCACATGTCCGTCTCCCTACCCCATTCATTACAGAAGGGTACCATTATCCAATCCACACCTCCAACAAAGGGGGGACACTGTCGGGAAAATACGGTGAAAACGAACCGGTGTCCTATACCAACGAGAGAGTAATTTGAAACTAGCTTCCTGGTAGCGCGAGCTAATCGATGATCTATGGGCCAAAGTGAGGATGCGAGTGCATTGACTGGCAGTAAAGGAAATACCCAGGTCCAATTCCCATTTAGCAACGTAGTCAGGGGGGGTAGGTCTGGCGGGTTCAGAAGAAGGGAGTAGATCGTGGACAGCGTGTGACTGCTAGATCTGTGCCAACACACATATCCTCCAATGGAGATCTTGGAGTTTGGTATAAGGCAGGGGGTGATAATGATGAACAAAAATGGCAAAGTTGTAATATTCTCCAATGACCCAAAGGTTGAAGGTCAGGTATCCGTGCCAGCTCAGAGAGGGAGAGCCATTAGAGTCCTTCAGGAATTGAGCTGCCCGAAACATACCCGATGTGAACTAGGAACGGAAAACTGGATCTATCAACCCAGAAGAAAAAGAGGGATTTCCCAGGATTGGAAACATGGGGGAGCATAGAGGAAGTAGAGTTGATCTTACCATATGAAGGGCACAACACCTCAGCGTAGGGCCAATAGTGGGGTGTTGACGAAGGGGTTTGAGATGGCTACGTGAGGGGGACCGCGGAGAAGCTTTGCTCAAGACCCACTTATGGCTTGAAAGGGGCGTGCCTACACAATCAACAACGCGCGACAGATGAGATGCTATATAGTACCAACGGATGTCAGGAAGTGCCAATCCCCCCCCCTTCCCTAGCCCGACACAGGAGCACCCGTTTAAGTCTGAGAGATTTACTATTCCAGACAAAGGAGATTTGAAGGGAGTTGATTGCTTTGAAGAACGACATTGGGACTGCTATAGGAAGAGCTTGGAATAAATAGAGTAATCGAAGAAGAATGTTCATTTTAAAGATAGTACAGCGACACATCCAAGTGAATGTACCCCCGACCACCTAGCACAATCCGCTTTGATGTCTGCAAGAAACGATGGGAAGTTCAGATTGAAGAGTTCCTTCAGATTCGACGGGATGCGCACTCCAAGGTACTTGAGGGCCATCGAATTCCATTTAAAGCTAAAGAATTGTTCCAATGTGAGTAGTAGGGGGGAGGGAAGGGAGACATTCATGGCTTCCGATTTGGAAAAGTTAATTTTGAAGTTAGATAAGATAGAAAAACGTTGAAACTCCTGCCTAAGATTTGGGAGGGAGATGGTCGGATTGGACAAGAAAAACAGTAAGTCATCCGCGTACGCTGCAACCTTGTCGTCCCTAGATCCCACCTCCAAACCCTTAATATCAGAGTTTGCTCGGACAGGGCGAAGAAATGGTTCCAGTGTCAGGATGAAAATCAGGGGGGACAGCCCTGACGGGTCCCGTTGTGGATGGTGAATTCGTCCGAGAGGACTCCGTTCACACGGACCCTGGCAGAGGGGCAGGAGTATAAGGATATTATCCACCCCATCATTTGAGGTCCAAGACCAAGTTGGAGAAGAGTTTCCTCCATATACGTCCAATTGACTCTGTCAAAAGCTTTTTCAGTGTCCGTGGACAAAAGCATGAGTGGTGTATGGGACAACTTAGCCTTATGGATTAGATTAATCGCCTTTGTGGTGTTGTCACGGGCCTCTCTACCCAACATGAAACCTGCCTGATCAGCATGTATGACATCCCCCAGCAGCGGGGCCATACGTACCACCAGAATCTTTGCAAATAATTTGATGTCCGCATTAAGAAGAGAAATTTGCATATAACTCACGCACTGGGAAGGGTCTTTCCCTGGCTTAGGAATCACAGCAATGTGGGCCTTAAGCGCATCAGGCGGGACGGGATCGGAGGAGGAAAAGGAATTCAAGTAAGATAGAAAATGTGGGCTCAGGATGTCGAGGAACTTTTTGTAGTATGGAAGCGTAAATCCATCAGGTCCAGGGGCCTTGCCAGAGGATGAGTTCTTGAGAGCGTAGGCTAATTCTTGCATAGTAATCGGAGCTTCCAAAGCAGTAAGGACCTCCTCCGATAGGGAGGGAAGGCCCGAATCCTCAATGTAGTTCTTAATATTGGAATGGAAATCTCTAGATAGCGTGGCCGGGTTGGTGGAATACGCATTTGATATTTCACTATAGACTTTTCAAATATATTTTTTATTCAAAACCAGAACAGTTACAAGTATGCAATGTGTATCACACATACACTAATATATACACCAAATAACAATGTGTTCCAGCTTCAAAATTATTTTTCATTTTACTTGTCATCATTAAGTTGCAAGGTATGCAGTAAAACAAAACACAACCAACAATTCCCTTCCCTCCCCCCAACTCTCCCCCATCTCGGTGAACATTTTCTTAACTGGCCACCAGCATGCCTAGCGTGCCCTGGATACTCTGTGAACTATACCATGATGTGTGTCGAAATGTGCGCATGAACATCCCTATCTCTGCTGTGGGATAATGTTGCTCTATGAATTTACGCCAAGTTTTAAAAAATTGTTCTGTAGACCTTTCTTTGTGTTTTTCTAGGTCCGTCTTATCATACCCCAATAAAGTCTTGAGAGTAATCACGACCTCCGCAATTTCCGGGACCGATGCCTGTAACCAGTGACGCAAGATGCACTTTTTGATAGCCAATAAAGCCATATGCACTCCTTTCCGGGCCACTAGAGGTGGTCCCTCCCCCCCTGGATCCAGAGGAATATAGTGAAACAATACTGCCTGTGGGCTTGCGTGCACCTCCTCCCCCCAGGTATCTTTAATAAATTGTAAAGCCCGATCCCAAAACGTGCGAATTTGTGGGCACAACCACATCCCATGAAGTAAATTGGCTTTATGTAAGTCGCATTTTGGACAATTACGCAGATAGTGTGCTGGAGCGTCCCTGTAGGATAAATTAAAGGCGTATGTCGCTCTGTGCATTAGCCTGAAGTGCATCTCACGCCACTGTTCATTCACCATAACCTTCCTCACCCTCTCCCATCCATCTCGTATCTTGCTGGAGATGTCTGGATCCTCCAGCTCCAACTCCCACGTTCTAAAGCAGGAAGTACTAAAGGAATCAAGATGAGCATTCCGAAGTTTACCATATAAACTTGCAAGACTTCTCCCCGCACCACCCTGCGGCACCATCCCATCAAATGCTCCCCGTATCTCCACTCCATCAATATTGCGGACTTTGTTTTTACATAACCCTGTTATTTGAGCATATTGCAAATATTGATTTTCCCTCAAATTGTATTTGCTAGAGACCTCCTGCCACGTAAGCCATCTCCCCTCCTCAACATTCATGAGTTGGCCCAGGACCTTGATCCCTTCATCTTTCCACTGCGAAAACAATTTATTCTGACTCCCCTGTGGAAACATAGGGTTATCCCACAACGGCCAGAATTCACTATAGACTTTAATGTAACATCTGACCGAACTAAAAACTGCATGAGAATACACCATTAAAAATGCCACGAAAAATGCACAAAAGAAACCAGATGTGTGTGAATCCAGCCTTAGAGGCGCCTTGTTTTTTTGCACTTCGTTTTTACGGCGTTCACCTTGCAATTAAAACGACAATGCAGTTACAGCGATGCCAAATTTATATATTTTTTTAATACAATATTTTACTGCTGTTACAAGGAAAAAACGAACTGTATAAAAAGTATTTTTTTAATTTTTTCGACGATTGAGCGGTACGAGAGCATATTTTTTTGTCATTTTTAAAGGCATCATTTTGGGGTACATGAAAGTTCTTGATCACTTTTTAGTCCATTTTCTTGCCAGCAATTCTGGCATTTTTTATTTTTTTTCTCGTTATGGTTTTCACCACGCGTGTTGAATAATGTTATATTGTAATAGTTTATACTTTTACGGACGCGACGATACCAATTGTGTTTTTGTTTCGTTTTTGTTTTTCAATGCCTTATAGGGAAAATGGGAAAAGGGGGCTTATTGAACTTTTAATATATTTTTATTTCTTTTTGGTACATAAAAAAACAACAAGCTTTATTTAACTGATCGCGGAAGGGGGCGATGGGATGTCCGGGGACATTGCCCTCTTACTAACGCTTTAGATGCCGCTGTCAATATTGACTGCGGCATCTAAGGTATTAAACTAGTGGGATCATTCTTGGGCGCGATCCTGCTTGTTACAGTGAAGTGTCAGCGGCAACATACAGCTGACACCCGCGTTGTATGGAGTGAGCTCAGCCCATGAGCCCGCTCCATACTTCCGCTACCAAGCTATGACGTGGAAATAAGTGATATATATATATATATATCAGGCTCAGACGTACCAAAATAATAAAACCATAGACATAACCTACAGTAAACCACTGATTATAGAGCGGCATTCATCTCCGTGACCACAATGTTCAGTGTCTGACATATCAGCCGATGTATAAACCATGAGAAGAGATGATTGCGCTGGGCCCCTATTTATAGGATTATTCACAGCGATTTGTCCTGTTTCTTCCCCTTACAGAACGACACAGCCTGGCATACTATTTCACGACCATCTGGTCTTCAGAGGATCAAGGGAACCCTTTCCATCAAGTTGTGGGTTCTCTGGATGGAGAACAGATTTTGAGGTACACCATCGATGACCCCGTTGTGCGACCGCTCCCTGAATGGATGAAGAACGTGGAGCCGGAGCACTGGAGAGAACTGACCGAGATAGCAAAACACTATGAACTCAGGCACCTGACCACCGTGCGACTCCTGAACAACACGCAAAGTAAATAAAACTCGAATAACTCTCTCGTAATACAGTATATAATCTTCAGTAAAGACCGGGAACATTCATTGTAAGAATTGTCGGTGAATTGCTGTTCAGCTCTTTTAGGCTGAGATCACACACGCAGTTTTGATGCTGTTTTTTGATCCGTTTTTTTTTAACCAAAGCCAGAAGTGAATCCAAAAGAAAAGAATAAAGAAAAGACTGATGCATCTTCTTTCTTTTGTGTCCACGTCTGGCTAAAAATACTGAGCCCAAAAGCGCACCAAAACGAAGCGTGTGATCCTGGCCTTAAAGTTGTCAGAGATAATTGATCCCTATGACATCTAAACCCACTGAGGAGTAAGAACGTTGCTTACAAAGTAGCTTTAGGGTATATACCCACAGGTTAAAAAAAGTACCCAGAGTATCTGACCCAGAACCCGCAAAGAATTCCAGCCGAAAAAGCGCACCAAATTGTGGTGCAGATGTTCAGCCGGAACCGCTGCGAAAAACAGAGCGTAAAATAAATAAAAAAACAATACTTACCTTCACTGGTGTTGTCATAGCGACGCGCCCTTCTGTTGTCCCTGCAGCCCGGCCTCCTGGGATGACGTTTCATCCCATGTGACCATTACAGCCTATGATTGGCTTAAGCAGTCACATTGGATGAAACATCATCACAGGAGGCCGGGCTGCATGGAACCTTCGCTATGCCAATAATTGGGGGGGGGGGGGGGGGGGGGGGTTTAAGTAGAGACTTTTTAAATTAAATTTATACAAAAAAGGTTTTTGTTTTTTTCAGATTGCGATGGAATCACATATTTTATGCTGCAAATATCGAAACATTTGCTATTTGTTGCAGCCTTTGCCTCTACATTGAATTCAATGGGGAAAAAAAATTACAAAAAAAGTGCAATGATCCGCAGCATAAATTGACGCTGGGGATTAAATAAACGCACCGCAGGCCAATTTGTGAACGTTTTCTCAGTGGTTTTTTTTTCCGGACTGTAGTTGACATTTATTCAAATCTCACCCACTTTGCTGCTACTGTAAATGCTGCGGAATTTCTGCACAGAATTCTGTTGTGAAAAATCTGCAGCGCTTCCATGCGTGGGAACCCGGCCGTGCGGTGCAGCCAGACGGTGCAAATTTTGATGCAGAAATTTCTGTGACTGAAAATCAGTTTTGTTCGTCTGGATGTGATTGTTCCTGCAGCGGGGCCGGGATTTTTACAAGTCTCGCACAGATAAATGGAACTGATTTTCTACGCGGGAAATTTTTGAAACAAAATCTGCCGCATGTGACTGCACCATTTTTAGTTGCAGATATAGGCTATGTTCACACGGCAAACTAAAAACGGACATAAAATACGGAGCTGTTTTCAAGGGAAAACAGCCCCTGATTTTCGACCGTTTTTAAAGCATCAAGT
Organism: Rhinoderma darwinii; assembly: GCF_050947455.1. Lineage (NCBI taxonomy): Eukaryota > Metazoa > Chordata > Amphibia > Anura > Rhinodermatidae > Rhinoderma > Rhinoderma darwinii. The sequence goes on along the minus strand of NC_134694.1, from coordinate 114,374,030 downwards.
GGTTTTTACGGACATTTTTGGAGCTGTTTTTCTATTGAGACAATGAAAAACGGCTCAAGAAGTGACATGCACTTCTTTTTATGGGGCGTTTTTACAAACGGCGTCGTAAAAGAATACCCCGTCGGAACGAAACGCCGTTTTCCCTATTGAAATCAATCGGCAGATGTATGGAGTCGTTCAGCCTCCGTATTTTCAGATGTTTTTGGGGCGTTTACAGCCCAAAAAGGACTGAAAATGAGCCATTTGAACATACCCATAAAGCGATCATTAGAAACTGCTGTCAAAGCTACAGGGAATGAACTCACAGACCGCTGTCGTATTGTATGGGTGGGTTTAGATGGGGTCTCACTGCTTATAAAAGGACCAAAGGATCAAATGTGCAGAAAAAAAATCCTATAAAGGTCCAGCACATGAAAAATAAACTAAACTGTGGAAGGTTTTATCCCATTTTTGGGTTTTCTTACTAATATACTACAAGTTCTTAGTGATGGCAGCCGCCGGTATGTACGATAGTGACGTAGTTTATAAAGCCGTCCTACATTCGCTCTACTGTATACAGCTGGAGGACGGGGACCGGTGCTCCGCCCTACACTGGGATTCGGTAAACGGCTTGTCTTGTGTATTACGAGTAATGCCCTATTTTTTTTTTATAGGTAAAACCAGCGGGCAGACATACCAAGTCCGGTTTGGATGTGATATTTTCGAGGACGGCGCTACAGGGGGGTATGAAGAATTTGGAGCTAATGGGAAAGATTTCATCTATCTCGATAACATACAGAGGAAGTTTGCACCAAGCGCAGACGAAGCCAGACCCCTAACCGAAAAGTGGAACAGGAGACGGGGCAGCGTCAAAAGACAATTCTTCTACAAGGATGAGGCCTGCATTCAATGGATAGAGAAATACCTGTCTCATAGAAATGACACATTTCAAGGTAGAGGTAACATTTACGTTTCATTAATATATAATAACATGGTAAGCGAAATCTGCACGGATATGACATTTTTTTCTGTAGAAAAGCAAAAAAAAGATACATTTATTAGGTCCCTGTTCACACAGTTTTTTTTGTAGGCAGAAAAAAATAAGATTGGACTGCTATCGTTTCTAACATTTTTATCTGAGTATTTTGGCTGCAGTCATTTAGTCTAATGCAGGGGGGGAACACTCAGGAACGAGCGCCGCAGGTATTTTCTGCATTGATTTCAATGGGAGGTCAAAGGTGGAAACCGCAGCAAGAAAGCCCGAAGCCGCCTTGGAAAAAACACCTCTGCCTGCCATTAAAATCAATGGGGGATGATTTCGGATGTTTTTTGGTGCAGATTCAGAGGCGGTTATCGTGTCAAATTCTTTGTGTGAACTGACCCTAAGGCTGGATTCAGACGAGCGTGATTTGCGTCCGTGAAGCCCGCGTGGTTTTCACGCGGCTCGCGCGGACCAATACAAGTCTATGTGGCAGTGCAGACAGTCCGTGTTTTTTGCGCAGCGTTAGTCCGCTGCGTAAAACGCATGACATGTTCTATATTTTGGCGTTTTTCGCGCATCACGCACCCATTGAAGTCAATGGGTGCGTGAAAATCACACATGCCCCACGGAAGCACTTCCGTGGGACGCGCGTTATTCGCGCAATAACAGTAAAAGAATGAATGTAAACAGAAAAGCACCACGTGCTTTTCTGTTTACAAACATCCAAACGGAGTGTCATAAAGATGGCGGCTGCGCGAAAAGCACGCAGCCGCACTTCCATATGAACAGAAGCTGTCAAGTGCCTTTTGCGCATGCAAAACGCCGCGGTTTTTGCTTTTGCGTGCGCAAAACGCACACGCTCGTCTGAATCCAGCCTAAAAGTGCAACCTTGGCTCCCATACTTGGTATGGCCCATCATGGCAGGAACCACCTCTACTAGTCCTGAGGAGGTTCTTACATACACATATATTATGTATTAGTATTGCAATATATTGTGCAAGCGATCCAACAATCGCTGGTTCAGATCCCCTAGGAGGACTAGTGAAAAATAAAAACCGTTCAAGTTTTTTTAATATACAAAAAAATGCAAAGTTAAAAAAAAACACCTTTTCCTATCCCCCCCCCCCCCCACACCCCAAAGCAATGTAAAAAAAGAAATAAAATAAACAGAACTGGTATCGCCTCGTCTGAAAACAATTACAATATAAAGTTATTTAACCCACACGGTAAACGCTGGAGATTCCAGAATCGCTGTTTTTTGGTCACCTGGTCTCCCACTAGAAAGTGATCGAAAAGTCTCATGTACCCCAAAATGGTACCAATATAAACCACAGCTCGCCCTGCAAAAAAAAACAAGCCCTCACTCGCTCAATTGGCAGAAAAAAAGGTTTTGGCCCGCAGAACACGACGACATCAACATTTTTTATTTTTTAACAATTTATATTTTCCTTGTAAAAATAATAATAAAAAAACCAGATTAATTTGGTATCACCGTAATCGTATTGATCAACCGAATAAAGTTAAGAGGCTGTTTTTACTGCATGGCGAAGGTCATAAAAACAAAACCCAAAAAACAATGGAGGAATCGCTGCTTTTTTCCTCCATTACAACCTACAAAGAATTTCTCCCCAATATCCCAGTATATAATGTGGTCCAATAAATGGTGCCATGAAAAATGACAATTCGTCCTGCAAAAAACAAGCCCTCGTGACTATATCGACAGAAAAATATTAAAGTTATGGCTTTTCAAGGGTGGGGGGAAAAAACAAAAAAATTTAAAAAATTGCTGCGCCGGGAAGGGGTTAAAGACCTTTTCAGCACCTTGCTTTCTGCTTTTTGACTGCACTTTCTAGAACATCCGGGCAAGTTGGCAGTTGTTTGAAATCTTCCTAACTTGTAGACGATCTTCTGGACAGTGGAATGATTGATGTCCCATGGGTTTTCGATCTTATTTATTTATTTTTTTCTAAATCAAATACTTTTTATTGGTCATTTTCAACAAATACAGTAACATACACAAAAGTAAGACTTTTCGATCTTTTTAAATTCAGTTCCGGGCATCTACAACTACAGGCTCTGGATCTACCACACACTTCAACAACAAAGAACAAACCAAACGCCACATCTGAGGTTTTAATAAGGCCGTTTCCTGTAATGTCCTCTGTAAGCGAAACCCATTTACCATGATTTTCCATGCGGTTTTAGGACCTGCGGCTTATACAGGCGGATCACAAGGTTTTAACGCATTTTACCTGTAAAATTGTAATCTCAAAACTGTATCAGTTTGTGGTAATTTGCCCACGATCTGGTAGATCTGATTCTAATTTTAGGCCTTTAACCCATTTAAGGACTCGTCCTACAGTAGCTTAGGCCTTAAGGGTGCAGTGATTTAAAAAAAAATCTCTAAATTCCCAAAACCATAACTGTTTTATTTTTCCGTTGACGTAGTCGTATAAGGGTTTATTTGCTGCGGGATGCGTTATATTTTTCAACCCCGTTCACCGTGCGGGCTACATAGTGTTTTATTTTTATAGCACAGGTAGTTATGCATGTGGCCATACGAATTTTCAATTTTTCTATGTTATAAAGCAGTTCTCTGATCCTGGCCTTTTGAAGCGGGGTATCAGCTAATACACCCGGCACCCGCAAGTGATGATGCGGGCACAGCTCCTGTGCCCACGTCATTACTACGACTTATTTCTATGGCGATTCACGTAACCTGTCGCAGGGCGGGAGGGGGTGAAGATAGTCGGAAAAGTAAGGGTATTCTTGTCTGCTAAAGGAAATGGCCTATCTACTGTGTTTAATGAGTTATAGATTACAAGTCAAATAATATCAACTTAAGAATTTTATTGTTTAATGACATCACCTTTATCTTTATACACTGATGACATAATACTGATATGTCCACACATGATAACAAGAAGATCTTTATACGTCGTTGCCTTGTCACGTGGTTGTAGCTCGCTATTCTATTTTGTATCTAGAACAATCCCTTTACAGGACTCGTAGTAGGAGTTCACATGGATGTCCCCACTTAACCACAGCCATCAGTCAACTACTAATGTGTGCGGTAACTTCGGGAACTTAGCGACCACCAGGAAGAGTATGGGAGAACGGCTGCGGCTCAACTTCTGTATTCTGTAAAAGTGAGCAATGAGTTATCAAAACAAAGGAAATGGTCAAAGACAAGTTAGGAGCAAAGTCAAAACATCATGATCTTCCAAAAGCTAGGGCCAACCCATTGGCATCTCTAGTTGCGATCGAGGCCCTTAGTAGGTGGGCCCACAGGAACCCCTGAAACTTCAGGTCCGTTAGGGCACCCGTCACACAGCTCCCTGATGTTGTGTGCTGCGGAGTTCTCAAGTTCCTACGTAGCTCCTAAGACGCTACGAAGCATTAGCACATGGTGTACTGCGACGCGTACAACTACCTGACGCCGGGTGACCCTGAAGACAAGAGAAGCGGGGAGTAAGGAGGTCTGGGGTCGGATTCATTTTTGGGCCTGATTTAGGGGTCTGAATTTAGGGGCTGAAGTAATTTGGGGTCTAATTTAGGGGTTTGGTAAATAATTTTAAGGATCTGGGGTTTAATGTCTTCCATGTCATCATCCTGCAATCTTCTTACGTGGCTGATCATGTGTGTGGTAGCATTGTCCCTGTACGTTCTGATCATGCCAGCTGTTTTTGCAGAAGTTGTGGTTTTTTTTTACTGCGATTCGGCCTGCAAGTGTGCACTCGCCCTAACTTTCACATGGAACTTGTAAATGCCCAGGGGAGGGGCCCCAGTTAAAAGTTAGTTATGAGGCCCAGCACGTTCTAGTTACCCCCAGGGCCAACCACTGACTGGTCCACATGCTGGCATTTTGAGAGTTGTTTTCCATGGGTGACAAAAAAGAATTGTGTGATTCCTGATAAGAATTTTGCGGTGTTCCCTCGGCCGCTGTATTCTAAGCTGTGGCGGTCTGTACTGGAGCACTGTAACACGAGCTCTAAGACTGGCTGTTTAACCCTTTCGCTTTCATGGGGTTTATGGACATTTAGCACCTCTGGTAGCCCGGACAATTTTTACTGTTATGACATATACAAAATGATCACTGTATTTTTACATATAAAATATTTCGGAACTGTTAATGTGTATCTCTGAACCGTACCGTTTCTTAAACGCAATTGAATAAATCTAGACAAAAAGTAAATACATAGAACCAACATACAATATGGTCCAGATATAGCAAAACCGGCCAGGCCATATACAGGGAAAAAAACAAGTAATGTGAAATGGCCTGGGATTAACCTCTGTCTCTACCAAAGATGCCCTGTATACCCTAACAGGACAAGCCGAGCACCTACCCTGAAGGGATAACCCCCATACTAGAACCTTTCGCTGTTGATCCCTGAAAATTATTCCTATCACTAAGTCCCAACGCGTTTTGCTGTAAACATAGGCGGTTCATCGGGGGACCCAGAGGGAATTGACACAAACATAAATAGATAACAATTGTAACCAACATGAATGGCAAGATATAGCTTAAAAAGTTAGACGGTACAAGGATGCCCAAAAGGGCTTGACAGCCAGGCTCCTTATGAAGCCACTTACTGCACCCACGTGCCGATGTTTATGGCGTCCGCTACAGTCAGCGTTCCCTAACGAACAGTCTATGTTTACGGGGTAACGCGTTGGGACTCGCTGATAGGGATAACTTGTAGGACTCCATGAACTCTAACGCTAATCACAAATCCCGAAACCTAATCTAACATGTTCACTAATAAAGGGTTTTTTTGTTTTTTTTTAGAACTTGTTGGAAACAATCATTTATGGCAACAGTCAGTGGATGAAAATGTAATTTTTGACTGGCAGAAAATTGTTAGACAGTCTTCTCTAGTGATGATCATTATCGCTATGAATAAGTATAATAGGGATCGCTAGAAAAGCGGTCCGAGGATTTTAGGCTAAAGATCGGGTATGGTCAGGATAGGGACAATGTAAAATGTATTCAAATTTGTGTGTGTGTGTGTGTGTGTGTGTGTGTGGTGCAAATACTTGGTGTAACATACTTGATGCCACGATCCAGACGCTGGTAAATGTTCAGATTGTGAAGTCAAAAAACAGCCCCTCTTCTAACTCTTTTTCTCAAAAAAAGTCCCCCCTATATGTGAGAGAGCAAAGACGATTACTGATTGATAAGTGGGGTGATAATATGAACAAAAGTTCATGTTATTCATGTCCCAGCGGCCATCTACAGCCATACAGGGATAGGAGGAGGATCACAGATCCTTCCGTCCCTGCACGCTGCCAGAATAACCCGCGGTGGCCCCCTCTACTCCTTCACACAGGCAGAAGTGGAAGTCTATACAGCTCAAGATTCCACCCGCTCTAGGTCAGGCTAGATAGCTATATTCTTGGCTTTAAAAAAATACCAAGATCACGGCTTTAGCCGTAATCTAGCCCAGGCTAGAGCTGTTTCTCGAAAATAAATATCAGATAAGAAAGTATGAGATACTGTATGTCTTGACAGGGGAAGGATTAAATTAGTCAAAAAAGCAATCCATTTTAAAGGGGTTCTCCGGGACTTCAACATTGGCCTATACTCAGTGCCTCTGGGACACCCACTGATCAGCACAATCAATGGGACTTAGCTTCAATGCCAGGAACTGCCGCCCATATGAATAACCCACTGAGTCTGTATAAACAATGTGGTCCTGGTGGTCGAACCCCTACTGATCACATATTGATGGCCATTCCTAAGGATGGGCCATTAATGTTTAGGTCCCGGAGAACCCCTTTAACTGTAGGTGTGCTACTACCTTTAGTGAAGTTGTTTTCTCTGTGTCGTCATTGACCTGTGATATTACTAATGGATATTATTATTATTGCCATTTTTCAGCCCAACCAATAGTTAAGGTCGAGAGGCTCCAATCAAACGGACTCACAAAGCTTCGATGTCATGCGTATGGATTTTATCCACAAACTATAGATGTGAAGTGGATGAAGAATGGTAGCGACAAGGCTTCCTCTGTTGAGAAGGAAATGACCCTGCCTAATCCTGATGGCACCTATCAAACTTTCTTAACTGTGGAAGTACAACCTGGAGAAGAAGACCTATACACTTGTGTACTGGATCACAGCAGTCTGGAGATGTTGCTTAAAGAGAAATGGCGTATGAACCATATAAATCGTAAGCTAGGTGCACATTGTAAAATAATATGTAATAAAACGGCTGTCAATGGCATAACCAAACCAGTAGCAACAAAAAGGGGGGCCCCTGCACTTCTGATAGAGCCGATAGTCATTGCTGTAAAACTCTATGTACTATTCTCAGGATGGTGAAGGCGACAGGGAAATTGAGTGGCTGCAGCGGTCACATGGGATAAAACATCATCCCAGGAGGCCGGTCTGCAGGACGTCAGAGGGTAAGTATGCGTTTTTTTTTTATACGTGCAGTTTTTCGCAGCGGATATTCTGACCGAAAAACGGCAACACAATTTGGTGCGGTTTATCAGACTGAATTCTCTGCGGTGCCCAGGGCGGATATGCTGTGTACCTTCACAGTGTATTCTCCCTGTGTGAACATAACCTATATATGACCATTATATAACAGTTTTCCCCCTCTGCATACGGAGCGTATGTCATTTCAGTTTTTTACCGGCTGCGCTCCAGAAGCGGCGGGGCTAGCTGCAATGATATCTCCCATACACAGCACAGAGATGAAGCATGGAGGACATTATACATAATGTTGTACACTGATAAAACCGATAGTCAAGGTCTGGGGTAAGAAAGTATAATGCTTAGTAGAGGATGGGGACATAAATCAGGAGAAGTGAGAGCAGAGACATAACAAGATGGAGAAGGGCCCCATACCCCCATTCAGACATAAAATAATAATAATTTACTCACTGCTCCTCTTCTCTTGACCGCAGGGGGCCCCAGATCCCCTCAGGATGCCATATCAAACAGTGGCGCATACAAGGTTCTGATCCTGGTCAGTGCCAGGGCGTTATATGCAACGCTGCCTGACGTTGGGACCTTGTATGCACTGCTCCGCAGACCATTGCCAGGGCCTGATGTTGCAGCCTTAGAGGATCTGTGAATCTAGCACTTGGGTGACATAGTAGCAGCAGCAGGAGGAGGAATATTTTCATTGCATCGAATGTCTGTGTCTCCTCCCCCTCCTCTCTCCATAGACATCCATAGGCAGCAGCTGTAACCTCATCCCTCAGTGAGACTGATAATTAGTTAGATAAGTGGAGAAAGAGGCATTTTTCTTTAATAAGATATATTACAAAATGTATTTTCTAGACTTGTATTTTAAATTGATGGGGAGGGGAAATTAAACAACAGTTCCGTTTCGACTATTTCCATAAAAAATTATTCAAAACTGTTTGTTCTTAATATGTTTATCATTAGCCGACTTTAAGATAATCATGGCAGCCAACGTAAAGTACTATACAGTAGACTTTGGTATATGTTTCTACTTTGTTATATGCAGTTCCTTTCTTGGGTTCCACTTATATCTGTGTTATCTCCCAGATACAGAATTAAAGAACAGATCCTACCATAGGATGATTTCCTTTGCTGCTGCTGTTGTGTCTACTGTTCTACTGGTTGGTCTTCTATATGCTTGTATTTCAGGTGAGTAGGACGTGTGGCTACTTAATCCCAGACTTTGAGGTAGATATACTATAAGGCCAAAATTACCCGACCATAACACCTCTATGAGCTTGTTGGACATCTCATTCCACACCCATGGGAGTTATAATGATCTCCACTCTTCTGGGAAGGCGGAACTTTTAAAGGGTACACCACAGAAAAAAGTGGGACATAGAATAAGATTAAAAACATAAAAAAGGCCACACTCATAAAGTGGGCAGGTGTAAGCCCAGCAGGACGCAGACGGGCCAAAAATGCTGCTGAAGGAGAGTGCTCAGGGGTGTTAAATAATAATAGCCACTCCCACTAGCCTTGGGGGGAGTGGTCTGTGGGGCATGGATATAAATGTGTAGTGCAAAAAATAAATAAATAAATACAGTGTGTAATACACAAGTGATAATAATGAATACGGAATATAGGGGGCAGTAGTGCATAGGGGTCAAAACTATGAGTTATACATAGGGAGTGAGTGCAGCGTGTAAGACATGGAGGGATAGTGTGCGAGAAGTGAGGCACAGCATATACTGCCGAATAGCAGCCTATTAATAACGCCCATGCTATCAGAGCGGGCTGCCCTGCATGCGATGCCAAACACCAGCACACCATGCCCTCCCAGCATCATAAGACCCGGCTGCGTCCTGAAAAAAGTATATAAAGTAAAAATATCCATGAAACATGGGGTATTAGTTGTTATTTTGGCCAAAATACACAAAGCTCGCAACCCACGTCATGGGTCCCCAGTGCCTTGCGAGTCCCTAACTGGAACTTCTCGTTCCAAACTTCAAGCTACACCACAGAAAAAAGTGGGACATAGAATAAGATTAAAAACCCCAAATAGGCCATAGTCACAAATTGGGCAGGTGTAAGCCCAGCAGGACGCAGACGGGTCAAAAATGCTGCTGAAGGAGAGTGCTCAGTCTTACACGCTGCACTCACTCCCTATGTATAACTCATAGTTTTGACCCGTATGCACTACTGCCCCCTATATTCCGTATACATTATTATCACTTGTGTATTACACACCGTATTTATTTATTTTTTGCACTACACATTTGTATCCATGCCCCACAGACCACTCCCCCCAAGGCTAGTGGGAGTGGCTATTATTATTTAACACCCCTGAGCACCCTCCTCCGTTTTTTTTAAACTGATCCCAAAACTGCCACAAACCAAGACACCGTTGTGAGCAGCGCATTTCGCATTTGATATTTTACTATAGACTTTGATGTAACATCTGACCGCACTAAAAAACACATGAAAAAACGCAGCACAGAAGCCACGAAAAACGCTGGGTGTGAATTCAGCCTCGTAGAAACATTTGTAGCACTGGGGATAAGCGAATAGCTGGACGCACACATATAGCGCTACGAGCACATCATGAAGTACAGTAGGGGTTAATAATGCTAAAGATAAAGAAATGTAGTAAAGACTTGTATTTCCGGACGTGTTTATTTAGTTGCCTAGCAACAGTCTGGGGCGCGGCGTCTGTGCGAGTAGAGGAATAAAACGATTGTGTGCGATTTAACCCAGAAGGTCTGAGAGGACGACACATTAATAGCATAAAGACGCTGCCGGAGGGACGGGGCGGACGCGCTATAGCCAACGTGGACTGAGGCGGTGGCCGGTTTGTGGATGAATCTGGCCGGTGACCATCACTCCATTCCCAGCGATCACGTCTCTACTCACACAGACGCCGCTCCCGAGACGGTTGCTAGGCAACTAAATAAAAACAAAAACACGTATGTCCGGAAATACAAGTCTTTCCCTACATGTCTTATTGTTTATTAAGCGTTATTAACCCCTTTAGAACCAGCTTATTTTGGGTCTATAAGACCAAGCATCTTTTTTCGTTCGGATTTTGGTGCGTTTTTTTTATCAACTAGTCAGATTCAGCTCGCAGTCGGAAACGCAGGATAAATTGACAATACGATGTTATGATCACTTACATGATGTATTGGGACTTCGTATAGCAGAGCATTCTTATTCTCGCCAGTCAGTTTTACAGTTACCGGTATCTATTAGGCCGAGCCTTAACAACCATCGGCGTCCCACGATCGCGTCTTGAGGGTCTGATGGGAAAACAGAGGAAGCCCCATAATTCCCTCTGTTAAACTCCTTAGTTGGCGTGGTCGCATTGACTGTGGCATCTAAGGCGTTAAATGTCTGCGATGTCGGCTGTTTAGTCCAGCTGGCAACCGCTGCTGATGGCGCAGATATAGCTTCTGTGTCGGCGCCATCATCGTTATGTAACTATATTGAAATGCGATACGTTAGTGCTCACGATGAACAACTGCCGGAAGGGGTTTAATCCCCGCTGTATTTTATCATGCGCTCGTGGCTTTCAGCTACTTGCTATTCCCCAGTGCTCCAAATGTTTGTATTCGGGCTCGTCCACACGCTGCGGAATTGCCGAGTTTTTTCAGTCCGAAATTCGGAACTAGAAAACGCAGCAGAATACGGTAGCAGGAAAGTGCGTGACATTTAACAAATCTCATCCACGCTGCGTACATTTTCCGAGCAGAAATTGACCTGCGGTGCGTATTTTTCGGACCGCAGCACGTCAATCCCTGCTGAGGAATGTGGACGGAAATGCTGCGTTTTTCAGAGATTTCTTCATTTCCCAGCACCGTGAAAAACGCAGCAAAATCCGCACCATTTTCTGCCGTAAAATCAAAGTAAATGGTGCGTTTTTCAACTGAATTGCTGCATCAATTCCGTTGTGTGGACAAGCCCTTACGGTTTTATCTGTCAGAGGAGCGTCACATGACGTTATAGACTTCTCGCATTTTTCTTGTTACTCCAGCGATATAAACCTCTCTATGGTTCTCCCATTTACACCTGATGAAGGCGCCGGTCCAGTGTTGAAACGCATTGTTTTTTAAATAAATGTTTCTATAAATTTTACTTGACCACTGAAATCGATCCTGCATGGAGGTGCCGGCTCACAGATCCGTATTACAGGCTCGGCTATATATATATATATACACCTATATCTACCCACAGTATTGTGCACAAGCCCGTCAGGTGAACATATTGGACTTCTCTGCCTGTACAATATTCTGCTGTGGAGCCGAGGCTTTCCTCACATTATTTGGCTATTCATCTGAATTGGAATTGTCTGCACCAAGCACAAAATCTTTACGCTTTTTTCGGAAAGCCAAGCAAACGGTGTACGGGCTTAGTAGAAAGTCTATGGGCATTCACCCGAGCGCTTCTGTCGCTTCGTTTCAGCAATCGTTGGGGGTCTCAAAACCAGAATTGTATGCCGGAGAGCAGACCTATAAGGCCTTCCTTTATATATTTCTTCTGTTTAGGTTCCGTTCCAGGTTTTTACTTGAAAAATACTGGCAAAATCTGCAGCAAAACTGCACTGTGTGAACCCAGCCGTAATATTTGGATAAGTTGTTTGGTTCTCATAAGCCGCAGATCTCTCTCTTACATCTGTATATTATATCATAATATTATTTGCTTTACATTTCACAGGGCGAAAAAACCGAGCCTCGACCGAACCAGACTGAAGCGACGTCTGACCGCCCGATCCCACCACTTTTATTTTTTTTCTTAGTAGACTTATATTTAGTGATTTCCATTTTTGGAACTGTTGATGTTTCTTTTATAAATGTACTGCCCTGCCTTTCATATCTAAAAAAAAATATTTCATGTAAAGCAATTTTGCCATGTATGAATGTCCCTGAACTATTGGTCTGACTGATAATAAAACCGTATAGAAGTGTCCCCATGTTCACCTTTTGTAATTTATTTTCTTGGGGGGTTCAAAATGGGAAAGGATGTAGAAATGAAATGAGAAATTGTGGTCAAAATATTTTTGTTTTCTTTGCTGCATCTTGACTGCGATGTGTGAACCGCGCCTTAAAGGGGGTGTCCGAGATTTAATGACTTTGTGTCAATGCTTGTAATTTATAAATGTAAATACATCTGTAATATACTTACATTTTCCAAAGTGGCCCCGTTTCCAGATCCTGCCGCGGGGTACACGACTGGCGACGTCACTCTCTGCACTGGCTCTGCCGATTTGTTGATCTTGAATTCTCTGCCGGGTATACGACGCGTCACTTGTCACGTAGCGTATATCGACTTGTTCTACTTCACAGCCGGTAACGCGCATGCGCTGTCACTGCTGTTCTCGCGGTCCCGATCTCGAGATAACAGCAGGGGCCGCGCATGCGCGTTACAACAGAACAAGCCGATATACATCACGTGACAAGCGGCGTGTCGTATACCCGGCAAAGAATTCAAGATCAACAAAGCGGCAGAACCAGAGCAGAGAGTGACGTCACCCGTCATGTTCCCCACGTCAGGATCTGGAAACGGGGCCACTTTGGAAAACCTAAGTATATTACACATGTATTTACATTTATAGATTACAAGCATTAACACACAGTCATTAAATCCCGGACAACCCCTTTAAGGGTATTGAGCAAATTAAGTACAAAGCCCAACAAGACAATTAGACCAGGTTCTCATGGCGTCTTTTGCACGCTGATTTTTACCCTTTTTCAGCATCGGAATCAGCGTTACAAAAGCCTTTTTCGGATCAAATTGCTTTCAATGGGAATCCGCTCCATAGTTCACAAAGCCTCAAAACGAATTCAGAGACGCTGAAAAACAAAAAAGCCAGCTGCCGTATCTTGGCCACAAATTCCCATGTCATTGAAAGCAATAGGAAGCTGAAAAAACAGCAACGAATGCCTTGTGCGCAAAAAGCAGCGTCCAAAATAGGTTGCGTTTTAAAATCAGCCCGGAAAACAGGCTGATTTTGGAGGCAGCTTCAGCCAGTGTTTCGGCCTCACCAAAATCCTGTGTGCACATGTTTCGAAAAAAAGGGCTTCTAGGCCCAGTTTTAGGCTCCGTTACATCTGCGTCAGGCCTCCGTTGCGACTGAACTTTCCATCAGAACGGAGCCCTGACTGAAACAAACGGTAACCATAGGTTTCCAGTGCCAATGGTCTCCATTTTGACGGAATGAATAGCGCAGTCGACTACAGTATTGATTCCGTCAAAACTAAGGAACCCTTACACAACGGAGACAAACAGAAACCATTGGCACCGGATCCATCACCAGTGAAACCAATGATGATAGAAACCTACGGTTTCCATTTGTTTCAGTGAGGGCTTCATTCTGACAGAAAGCTCAGACGTAACGTCCATACGGAGCCCTGACGCAGATGTGAACGAAGCCGTAATTGTGCGTTTTGAAACGCTGTAAAACAAAAAAATGCATCTTAAAAACACACGCGTTTCAGCTGTAATCTGGTTTTTAATTTAATGGTCATAGACTAAAGGCCCTCATTACACCGGCCAATGATCTGGCAAACGAGCGGTGATACGAACGCTGGTTCCCGATCATTGCCCTGTGTAATAAGGGCAACAATCAGCCGAGGAATACCCAAACGCTCGTCATCGGCTGAACGGCTCTCTTATGCAGCATTAAAAATCATCGTCGTCGGCGCCACATATTTGTGTATAATCAAGGAGATGCGCTGCCGACAGGATGGAAATGTATGGGGACGAGTGATCGGATTAATGATCGCTCGTCCCTATACATAAGGAATCATTGTCCCTTGTGAAAGGAGCAAACGAGCGCCGATCAATGAGCTGTCCCGTTGATCGGCGCTCCTTACACGGCCCACATCCGGTCATGTAATAGGACCCCAACAGGTGAAATGCTTTGTAAAACCGCATGCGTTTTCAGGATGCTTTTTTTTGGGCATCTCAAAATGAGGCGCAACAAAAATGCACAATGTGAACCCAGCCTTACACTAAGGCCCCATGCACACGGCAGTATTCTGGTCAGTATTTTGAAGCCAAAACCAGGCGTGGAACATAAACAGAGAAAACCTATAATGGAAAGATTTGCACCTCTTTAGTGTTTTGGACCCACTCCTGGTTTTGGCTTCCTAATATTGAAGCAAAATACTGCCGAGTGCATTAGACATAAGTAGTTTGTAATTCAACTAGAACCAAATCCCAGTTCCAGTAGACGCAGCGTTGGAGCCCCCCCCCCCCCCCGTCTATATATACCCTGCATTATCGCACATACAGGATATAATGTGAAGCTCTAACTGGTTATTTCTAAATTAAAGGGGTCTTCCTATCTTGGAGATTTATTATCGGCACCTATCTCTAGAACGGGACCCCCGTCCTATCTTGTCCTGCTCCCACAGCTCCCCGGCCACTGTCAGACGAGATAGTCGGGAGTTACGGAAACAGCCAAACTCGCTGAGCTACACTGTTTCCGTAACTCCCGTTCACTCCTATGGCAGTTACAGACGTGCCATAAATGTCCAAGATTGGAAAACCCATCAACTCATAAGAATTAGGCCGGGTTCACACGAGCGTGTTCAGTCCGTGATATATGGACCGTATGTCGGCAGTGTTTCCCGGACCCACCACAGTTCAGGGAGCCGGACTCCTAGAATCATAGTTATCCATGATAGGAGTCCCTGCCTCCCTGTGGTAAATCTGTACCATATTGTAATCAGTACAGGACAGTATTCCCGCGGGGGGCACCGACTCCATAACTATGATGTTAGGAACTCCGGCTCCCTGAACTGCGGTCGGTCCGGGAAACACGGCTGACACACGATCCATATCTCACATAGCGAACGCGGCCGTCTGAATGAAGCCTTAGTCCCTGGTGGTAAGTGATTGGCTCCAAAGTCATCTTCATGTTGTCAGCAGATTTTCATTTTCTTTTATTCGTATTAGAATTCCGGCACAGAACAAATGTTATATTATTATTCAAAAAGAATTAAAATCTGGTAAAAAATCAGTGATGGTAACTTCTTACCAGAGGCCTGTACACTGCGAGCAGCTACCAGCGACAGCGGCCTGTATATACCGCGTGACATTGTAGCTCCAACCTAATATAAATGCAAACCAATACGAAGCAGCAAAAACTAAAACAAAGAAAAGGTTACAAAAAGAATAAAAAATATATATTCAATTATGACCGATGCCCCGGACACAGACAAACGGCTTCCCGGTAATTCTTCCAGAGTGATAATAAAGAGTTATTAATGTGGCGGCCCTGTGAGGAGTAAACGTGCGGATCGTCCATCTCTATTACTCTTTGTGCTATCCGTAAATCAAATCTATATTATCTCCATACCAAAACGTAAAAACAGGCGAACACTTAAAGAGAACTCGTCACCTGCCGGAAAAAACTGCAGCGGACATCCCAGTTAGTGCAGTTGGACACGACCAATGTGCTGCTCAGGCCGTTTTTAATGGCATCCGAGTGGCACCGATAGTCTTCACGGACCCGTTGACTTTAGCGGGTGAATCAGGTCCGTGAAAACTGACCCGTTTCTCCTATCCGAGGAAAAATAAGACATGTCCTATCTTTCCACAAATAACTGGTGGGACTCGGCCGGCGCACACGGTCCAGTGCATGAGGCTTTCGATTACAGGCAACTCACAGATTCTGACGCTTTTATTTTTTTCTTCTAGCCCCCACCGTATCGGAGGCGTTAATTCTGGTGTCCGATATGCAAATAAGACCTTTGACTGTCAAGTGGGCGGTTACCCCTTATCATGTGACAGCTGTTACCCGCCCACTTGGCAGTCAAAGGCCTCATTTGCATATCGGACACCAGAACTAAACGCCCCCAATATCTCAGCAACGGTGGGGGCTAGAAGAAAAAAATTAAAAGCGGCAGAATCTGTGAGTTGCCTGCAATCTAACTGAGTGTCAGCTGCTGTTTTTTGGGCAGGTGACGGGTTCTCTTTAAAAGGTTAATCTCAACTTTAAGCCCAACTTTATAAAAACAGCTCATCAACAAAATCATCTTGTACCAGGACAGTCAATGAGCGGATCCGTCCTGATCCAACCGAAAACCCGCAGCCCATTCTGTCCGAAAAACCTCATTCCCATGCTGCTGAAATTGTCAGGAAGGAAATCAGAGCACGCGGAGTATTTCAGAATGGCGGCGTGCTCAGTGTTTTCACCGTGGATTTCACTATTTTCAATGTAGAAGACGTGAAATTTCCAGCAAAGTACAGACATAAAACAAGCAGATTTTACTGCGGAAAATCAGCAGCATCTCCGTCCCATGTCAATCCAGCCTAAGGTCTTGTTCACACAGTAGCTTAAAAATTTTACATAAAATCTGCAGCAAATCTGCAGTGTGAACAAGGCCTTAGGCTGGGTTCCCACAGGTCACAGGCACTGTGTAAAGCTGCGCGGCGTACCCAAACAAGAAGCCGCAGGGCAGTCCGTCTGAAAAACTGCACCAAATTGTGGTGCAGATTTTCGGGCAGAATTGATGCTGCAGAAACAGTGATAAAAAAAGAAGTTGATACTTACCTGGGCGTTGTCATAGCGACGCATCCCTCTGTCCTCCGTGCAGCACGGCCTCCTGGGATGACACTGCAGCAGTCACAACGGATGAAACGTCACTCCAGGCGGCCGGCCTGGACGGAGAACAGAGGGACGCTTCGCTGTGACATCACTCGGGGGGAAGTATTAACTTTTCTTTAATAATTTTAAACAAAAAACATTTTTTTTCTCATTTGCGATTTTTGAGGCAGAATCGCGGCGTTTCCACCGCAAAGTCGCAACATGTGCTATTTATTGCGGGTTTCACCTCCCATTGAATTCAATGGGGAAAACCCGAAGCAAAAGATCAACGATTCCGCAGCATTAATGGTCATCCTTCGGGTTTAAAAACCGCGCCGAAGGTCAATGTATGAACGGTTTTGCTGTGGATTTTTTTTTTCGCAGCGTGGACGACATTTGTTCAAATCTCCTTCACTTTGCTGCTACTGCAAAATGCTCCGGAAATTCAGCAGCGCTTACGCTACGTGGGAGCCCAGCCTTACCGTTTCTTTTTGACTATATTGTTTCTTTGTTAAGGACCCACCTAGTGGCCTCGTGTAGGAACTGCAGCCAAAAGAAACCAAAACGCTGCAAGGCCTGGCAGGAAATATGACATGAAAACCAAAGATATTTAGTAAAACACGTGCACTGACACCCCCCCCCCCCCTCTGTAAGGTGATTCATCTTTTTCTCGGTGTCACTTCTGATTTACTTATTATATGTTCTTAAACTTTTCGCAGACAATGTCCAGACATCATTAGCAGCTCAGACATAAAATAACTTGTATTTATGTGTTACCGCAGTTTACAATATAGATGTAGGTATATATGTTATTCTACAACAAAGCACCAACGTGGAGCCGCTTTAAGGCCGGGTGCACACACAGTTTTTGATGAAACCCCCCCATCCCCCATTTCCAGCAATGAATCCAACTTAAAAATATTATAAAAGAAGAGCTTACACTCCAATCCTATTTTGGGCGAACAAAAAGCAACAAATACAAGAAAGAAAAAAAAGCATTAAAAACTGCACTGTGTGAACAATGCCTTTTGATTACATTCCGGAACCGCATAAAAAATCTATTTAGTAATATAATGTTCTCATCAGAAACTTCCGATAAAAGACCCCGCAGATCCGGTGAAGTGTCGAATTTCAGATGAGGGTCCTATGGGGGAAAATCCGCACATTTCCTTATGAAGCCTCATACAGACTTCTGTAAACAGCGCCTGTACCCCGCGGATGGCTCAGAGAAATCCCCCCTCCCCCAGCCTTGCATTGTTGCTCCCTCCTATAAGGGGGGGGGGGGGGGATTACCGCTAGTTAATAACTTGGCTCCAAAGTGGAGACCGATCTAATATTTCCAATGAAAAAAAATATTTTTCAGAATTAACAATAATTTACACCTCCCCGACCACCGGGTCCGCCGGCAGCCACGCCAAAGTTTTACAAGATGATGTAGGTGGGTAAGGATTCGTTACTCGGGATACACTGTACATACTGCTGGCTTCCCCGATGCGTTTCCTTGTGTCGGTTTAGATCCGACTGATGGGTAAAACATTTACCGCACTCGGAGCAGTCAAATGGTTTTTCACCTGTGTGAGTTTTTACGTGACGGTTGAGAGCGGAAGTCTGACGGAAACACCTGCCGCATTCGGGACAAGGAAACGGCCGCTCCCCGGTGTGGACCCGGATATGTCGAATGAGACAGCCGTTGTAGAGAAAGCCTTTCCCGCACTGGGGACAGACGTGCGGCCGCTCCATCTTATGCGCTCGTATGTGACGGTCACACGAGGACTTGGAACTGAAGACTTTTTCACACTCGGTGCAGGGGAAGAGAACTTCTCCCGCGTGGAGCCGCAGGTGCATCTCAAGGTGGATTTGCTTGGTGAAACCCTTCCCGCAATCCGGACACTTCAGCGGTTTTTCTCTGGCGTGCGTTAACTGGTGCCGATCGAGACTGGACTTGGTGTAATAAGATTTGCCACAATCAGAGCAGATCCAGGAACTTTCATCCTTGTGACTTCCCATGTGCATCTCCAGGTCGGACAGTGAGGTGAAGCACTGCGAACACTCGGGGCACACCTGGATCTTCTCTTCCATCTCATCTATCAAATCGTCTTCTATGGTTATAGCGTCGGGGAGATGAGCCCCAAAGTTTGAGCCAATCGAGGCCGGCCTGTTGTGAAGCGCCTGGTTTTCGAGAAACCCAGAGGCATTCTGGGACACTTGCGGAGGCACAGAAGAGTTAGCGAGAGCCTTGACGTCCGGTTTCCTCTCGTTTGTGTGATATTCATCCTTTACCGGATTAGCGCCGGTTTTGCGGTCTACGACATACACGGATTTGCCGGGGTTTTCTGCCTTCGGTGGGTTTTGGTTGTTGACCTTCACGCTCTTCACAAACCAGACATTGACGTGTCCGTTGTCCCCGCTCTGATCGGGACTGTTTTTCATCTCCCCGGGGGTGAGAACATCTTGAATTGACCAGTCTGCAAAAGAGAAATATACAGAAGAATAAACAAGTTCTGACAGAACATTCTCCATTATTGTTATTTCATGGGGAATCCGAGTATTTACCAGAACAGACGTGTCCGGGGAGCTGCCGGGCCCACTTTATATCACAGGAGGGATTCAGCACCGTATACATTATATGGCCAAAAGTATTTGGACACTCCACCTAATTATTGCGTTCAGGTGTTTCAGACACACCCATTGAAAACAGGTGCATAAAATCAAGCACACAGCCGTATAATCTCCATAGACAGACATTGCTAGTAGTTCGTCTCGTAATAAAGAGCTCAGTCACTTACCTGGTCCCGCCATGGGATGCCACCGTTACCATAAGTCAGTTTGTGAAATTATTACTGTGAAGTGGAGGCATCTAGGAGTGACAACAGCTCCGCCATTAAGCGGTAGACCACGCAAACTGAGAGCGGTGAGGGGGGGGGGGTGACGGTCTGGGGCTGTTTTTCAGGGTTTGGAGCCTTATTTCCAGCAAAGGGTGATGTCAATGCTTCAGCATACCGAGACATTTTACTCAATTGTTGCGTTTAACTTTGGGGTAACAGTTTGGGGCTTGTCCCTTCCTCTTCCATGATGAAAGACATGGGGTGAGGGGTTCAGTGTAGAGGAAGCCGAGTGGCAGCAGAGCCCAAATCTCAACCCCCTTTCAACACCTTTGGTATAATTTAGAACATAGATTGTGAGCCCGGCCCCCTCCCCCAACATCAGTATCTGACCTCACAAATGCTCTTCTGGATGAATGGGCAAGAATTCCCACAGACACTCCAAAATCTTGTGTAAAACCTGCTCAGAAGAGGGGAAGCTGTTATACCTGTATCGGGCCCTACTCCATATTAACGCCCATGTTTTTGGGATGAGATGTCCAATAAGCTCATATAGGTGTGATTATCAGGTGTCCACATACTTTTGGCCATATAATGTAAACGGACAATTGGTAGGTAGATAGGCAAAAGAAGAGAGATATTTGATGGATACAGATTGACTGACGGACAGACGGTAGGATGGACAGATAGATGATAGATTATTTTAAAGGGCCGGTGCTCTACTTTTGTTTCATAGTTGGGGCTTATTCCATCCGTCCATCTGACTTTAAAACCAGCCCGATGTGTATAAACAAAGATCATGCCGTAGATTTACCTGCAGTGCTAAGGAAAATAATTACACGTCATGTCACAACGTGATCTGCTCAAATAATAAAGCCGAGCTCTGCTGAACTTGTATCCCAGGATCCCATTCCCATATTAGCCGGAAGTTCTCGCAATAGAGGAGGGAGTCACCGGGGAGGGGGGGGGGGTCACATTTCCTGAGGATTCTTTGGCAGCGGGCAGGAGATGTTATATCCCGGTCTGTGCCTGTCAGTCCTCTGTTCTGATGATGTCATGTGTATAATCAGGGAGCCCGGCCGACATTTGTTAAGTGTGAGGCGCCTCTTGCGGTTTCCCTGGGCACATGTTGTGGATTTCCCTCACAATTAGTTGCTCTTACAAACCTGCAGCGTTTTTCTCTCTTTTTGGTGTCATTTGTTCCTTTTCATAACACTCGTCTTCATCGTCGTCATCAATGTTGACTATAACGGTCGGCTTTGAAGACACAGATCCTGCGATGTGAAACAATAAAAAGTTACGCAAATGCAAAATTGTTAACGAAAAGTGAAATCCCTCTCACACACCTCCGCGGTCCCGTGTTATCTATTGTTACATCTTCCCTTGTAGAGTCATCTGCGGAGGTTGTGAGTTCATGGCACTAGTAACTGCCGGACCTCTTCTCTGGGCGGCCACAAGTTACTATACAACAGACGTTACTGTACAACAGACGTTACTGTACAACAGACGTTACTGCACAACAGACGTTACTGTACAACAGACGTTACTGCACAACAGACGTTACTATACAACAGACGTTACTGCACAACAGACGTTACTGCACAACAGACGTTACTGCACAACAGACGTTACTGCACAACAGACGTTACTGCACAACAGACGTTACTGCACAACAGACGTTACTGCACAACAGACGTTACTGCACAACAGACGTTACTGCACAACAGACGTTACTGCACAACAGACGTTACTGCACAACAGACGTTACTGCACAACAGACGTTACTGCACAACAGACGTTACTGCACAACAGACGTTACTGCACAACAGACGTTACTGCACAACAGACGTTACTGCACAACAGACGTTACTGCACAACAGACGTTACTGCACAACAGACGTTACTGCACAACAGACGTTACTGCACAACAGACGTTACTGCACAACAGACGTTACTGCACAACAGAC
Source organism: Rhinoderma darwinii (assembly GCF_050947455.1). Classification (NCBI taxonomy): domain Eukaryota; kingdom Metazoa; phylum Chordata; class Amphibia; order Anura; family Rhinodermatidae; genus Rhinoderma; species Rhinoderma darwinii. Next base: position 114,352,271 of record NC_134694.1, on the reverse strand, counting down.
GTTACTGTACAACAGACGTTACTGTACATCAGACGTTACTGTACAACAGACGTTACTATACAACAGACGTTACTGCACAACAGACGTTACTGCACAACAGACGTTACTGCACAACAGACGTTACTGCACAACAGACGTTACTGCACAACAGACGTTACTGCACAACAGACGTTACTGCACAACAGACGTTACTGCACAACAGACGTTACTGCACAACAGACGTTACTGCACAACAGACGTTACTACACAACAGACGTTACTACACAACAGACGTTACTGCACAACAGACGTTACTGCACAACAGACGTTACTACACAACAGACGTTACTGCACAACAGACGTTACTGCACAACAGACGTTACTACACAACAGACGTTACTACACATCAGACGTTACTACACAACAGACGTTACTACACAACAGACGTTACTACACAACAGACGTTACTGTACAACAGACGTTACTATACATCAGACGTTACTGTACAACAGACGTTACTGTACAACAGACGTTACTGTACAACAGACGTTACTGCACAACAGACGTTACTATACAACAGACGTTACTATACAACAGACGTTACTATACAACAGACGTTACTATACAACAGACGATACTACACAACAGACGTTACTATACAACAGACGTTACTGTACAACAGACGTTACTGTACAACAGACGTTACTGTACAACAGACGTTACTACACAACAGACGTTACTGTACAACAGACGTTACTATACAACAGACGTTACTGCACAACAGACGTTACTGCACAACAGACGTTACTGCACAACAGACGTTACTGCACAACAGACGTTACTGCACAACAGACGTTACTATACAACAGACGTTACTATACAACAGACGTTACTGTACAACAGACGTTACTGTACAACAGACGTTACGGCACAACAGACGTTACTGTACAACAGACGTTACTGCACAACAGACGTTACTGTACAACAGACGTTACTGTACAGACGTTACTGTACAACAGACGTTACTGCACAACAGACGTTACTATACAGACGTTACTATACAACAGACGTTACTGCACAACAGACGTTACTATACAACAGACGTTACTATACAACAGACGTTACTATACAACAGACGTTACTATACAACAGACGTTACTACACAACAGACGTTACTGTACAACAGACGTTACTGTACAACAGACGTTACTGTACAACAGACGCTACTGCACAACAGACGCTACTGCACAACAGACGTTACTATACAACAGACGTTACTGTACAACAGACGTTACTATACAACAGACGTTACTATACAACAGACGTTACTGCACAACAGACGTTACTGCACAACAGACGTTACTGTACAACAGACGTTACTGCACAACAGACGTTACTGCACAACAGACGTTACTGTACAACAGACGTTACGGCACAACAGACGTTACTGTACAACAGACGTTACGGCACAACAGACGTTACTGCACAACAGACGTTACTGTACAACAGACGTTACTGTACAACAGACTGCCTCTCTATGCCGAATACACTTGTTGTTGGTCCCTTCATCACAGGGAATAAGAGGAATCGTGGGGTAGTAATGTAATTTGTGTATTAGGGGGAGCTGGGGGGGCACAAGGGCCTCATACATTCGGTTCGAAGTGTCAATGTGGCTATAGTAACTGATAAGGTTCCAGCTTTAATTTTTCCAGAAAGGTAATAAATAATTTCTTCTATTTATCGGGACTACAAGGTCTATCATGATATTGGCTTCTTCCCCTAGTTGAGGACCAGTGCGGTGATCGATGGTCAATTTTCTTATATTCTCTGTATTAAATTACATTATGAATTATCAATCATGCAGAATTACTCAGAGATGTATTCTCCATTTTCAAATGAACTTTCCCCCATTTATTTCTGCAAGAACTAGGTTATTTTCGTGGCTTATTCTTATGGCATTGAATATGCCAGCAATCTGTAGCCTGGCTGAACGATCTCACATAAAGTGATGTATAGGAGTATGTACTCCCTAAAATTTTGACAATGGGAAAGAACCAGCTAATAACAAACCTGATGTCAGCATCTACCGAAGGATTATAATAATGCATTTGAAATGTATTGTATGCCTGTAATTGGCTGAAATATTCTCATGGTCTGCTATTGGCTGAATAAAGAGTTATTGTCACATTGCCTCTGATTGGTTAACCTTAAGCCAACACCCCTTTTGAATGATCTTAATGTAAATGATTTTGGCAATAAACCCCCAGAGGAGTATTTTGAGCATACAAGCAATGTCCGTGTGTTTATATTCCTCTGTCTATATATCGGTATGAAATCTCCTGATTAGGATGCTGGATAAAGTTCCTGGCGTGAGTGTATAAATTTCAGTCTAATATATTTTGAGCCATTGACTTCCACAACAGTGCCCAGGAAGTTTCTGCACCAAGTTGATCTGCGACACCAGCCGTACTTATACGGTGCGGATATTAAAATGGAATCATATTGTACTGAGATCTAGTAGTAAGGTAAAGCAGATGTAGATCCGTTACACACCTTGTGAAAATGTATTTCTTTGTGGCACAGGATTCATCACAGGTTTCGTTTCTTGCTTTATTGTTGAAGTATTATCAGAAACCACATAAACATCTGTGCGTCCAAAAAAAGGAAAAGTGAAAACACAATAACAAGACACACAAATATAGTGTTATATTTACATCCAACATTGACCATTACTGAAAGTGAACCTTCAAAGGGGTTGATCAGTCATAAGAAATTCATGGCTTATATTCCGGACAGACCATCAATATCAGATCAGTGGGGGTCTGACTCCCAGCACCCCCGCCGATCAGCTGTTTTGAAGGGGCACAGTCCTCATATGAGCGCCGCTCCCTTCATTACAGTCATTGCTCACACTGTGAATCGCAGGACACACTATCACACAGTATTACAGTCTTCACTTGAATGTGAGAAGGTTGTAATACTGTGAACCGCCACTACAAGTGTGTCGTGATTTACAGTGTGAGCAGCAAAGACAATGATAGAGAAGCGGCGCTCATGCGTGTGCCACAGCCCCTTTTCTTTTGAACAGCTGATCGGCGAGGGTGCCGGGAGTCGGACCCTGACCGATTACATTTTGATGGCCTGTCCTGAGGATAGGCCATTGACTGGACCACCCCTTTACAGCAACTAAATGTGAAAATTTGATTATATATATCAGGGCTGACTAGTAGTCATGTCGCTGTGACTCTCTGCCGTGCCCCTTCAGAAGCAAAATGGGGGATAAGCGGTAGTTTAAGTGAATGAGGAAGGCAGGCACCGCTGGCGTCCTCACAAGTATATGCCCCCCACCACTCCATTCTGAAGCAGTAGGCCGGTAGAGGACCCATGGGGGAACAGGGGAGCATTTTTTTATAACTTTTTTTTGTAACCCCAACAATGTTGAAACCCTCTTATGGAGGGCCCAGAATAACTGTCCAATCAAAGGACCATTTAATTTTGGGCCCCCTTTAGTAATATATTAAGGGCCTGCTCATTGGGGCAGCTCACTTGTTAACGCTCTTGCCTTGCAGCACCGAAGTTCCAATCTGACCAAAGCCAACACCTGCATGGAGTCGGCGTGTTCTCCCCGGGTGTGCTCTGCTTTACCTCCGTACTGCTTGCACTTGGCAGCTGTGTGTATTGTCTCAGGCTGCACATGTGATCGTCCCGCTGGGGACTGATATGAGGGAGGACAATCTCTGTCGCAGCGCCGTGGATTATGTTGGTGGTATATAAGAAAAGGGTCCCGTCATTATCTGGCTTCTTACCTGGAGACTTGCAATCGTCATCGACTGGAATGGTTATAATCACAGGTTTTCCTTCTTTTATCCTCGCTTCGATGTCTGGTTCCTCAGCAGCGGACTCTGTCAAGAAGGTGTTTCTACTTTAAATAACTTGCAAGAGTTAAAATAAAGCGTATATTTCTGAATTTACTATTCTAGATACGGTGGAGATCATCTTAGCGCTCGTACTGGTGGATATGGAAGTCTGCATGGATGTGAGATCTACAGAGAGAGACGTGGATTATCCCATCCCAATACTAAACTCAGGAAGCCCCTGTATACGGACCATGATCCTCCTCAATCCATGATGTCAGATTTTAGCAGAGAATATATCGGGAGGGCTGGACAATTTCGAAATTCAGCGCAAGGAATCGACGTCATCGTGCAAATTTCGGTTTTCATCAATTATTTTCTCCTAGTTTAAACTGTATCTGCATCTTCAGGACTCAGTTCAATCCAATGGTGGAGCAGGGAGCCGTAAAGTCCCTGCTCTACCATTCACTATATATCGCTGGACGCGAGGCAGTGACGTCACCGCGCCTGTCTGCCCCGAGCTGCACAGACCAGAGGGATCTCCACTAGTCATTGGAACGGGGGTAGGTGAGTATGTATATTATTATTTTTATCAGGCACTATTGGGGGCAACTGTGGGGGCATTATACAGCGTGGGGGCATTGTAATGTTTGAGGGCAGCTATAGGGACATTATACTGCGTGGAAGTCAGTTATGGGGGCATTATACTGTGTAGAGGCATCTAGGGGATAAATATTTATTCAATGGCGTAGCATGCAAATAGGGGGCGTGGCATGCAAAAAAGGGGTGTGGTCTAAATAATTGTTCAATAGTCTTAATCGAGGTTACATGTTCAATTAATCGTGATTTTGATTTAGGTCCTAGTTGTCCAGCCCTATATAGCGATACACTAAACCAGTAGACTGGATACTGAATTATTTACCACGATCTATATATATTCATGGGGAATCCCTTTAAGGGGTCACTATTGTTTTAAATCGGCCGCGGTCTCAGCACCAATCAAAAAAAAGTTTTTGTTTTTTAAGGCATTTATTTTTTACGTTGTTCCGTTTCGGCCACAGAAAGAAATCACCGGAGGGTTTACGGTTACTGACCTACAGGAAGCTGCTTCTCCGCACGCTCCATTCTCTCCTCCATGTACAGCTCTTTACCCTGTTCAATCGTTGCAATGATGTCGGGCTTTATAAAGATGCGACCTGTAAATTACGGAGAGACAACCTGGAACGTTACATGACGCACAAAGCGGCCCAGACATCGCAGCTCTTTAGTTATTAATCTACAACCTGAAGCCTCCAGCAATATTCCTCTATGGTGAGATACTGGGAGTCGGAGACGATGGTCCAGATGTGTTAGTGATAAATATTTAACCCGTTAGTGTTTTTACGGCGACCACTAACGGGCTTTATTCCGATGCCATAGCCTTTTCATGGCACTGCATTGGAATAAATAAATAGAGCAGGGAGCGTTAAATCTCCCTGCTCTCAGGTGCCAGATGTAGCAGGGGGCTGGGGGCGTCCCTGCTCTAACGGGCGAGATCAATATCAGTATCGATCTTGCTCGTTTAACCCCTCAGATGCGGCGCTCAATAGTGAGCGCCGCATCGGAGTGGTTTTGGAGAGGGAGGGAGCCCCCTCTCATCCCACCGGCACCCTGAGTAAGATCGCAGGGTTTCCGTGGATTCTATGTCAGCCGGGGGTCCTA